>NW_007253014.1:76594-83972 GCF_000164805.1 Carlito syrichta | reverse complement strand
GCCAGCACCCGGAGCGCGCCTCCCGGGCCCTGCCCCCGGGCTCTGGCCCCGGCGAGGTCCCCACCAGCCGCGCCTTGTCCTCGGGGACCCTCCCGGGCCCCGGGGATGAGGCCAACCGGGTGTTGGAAAGTTACTGCTAGGTGGCGGGATTCCTGTGCTGTTCGGCTAGCGTGTATTTGTTGAGGGCAAACTGTGTGCCAGGCCCCGTGGGGCGGGGGTTCGCTGGGGAGATGGGGGAGAATTAAACAGACAAGGCCCCTGCCCTCCTGGAGATCACAACTGAGTGGACTGTGAAACAAAACTCAAGTTGCACACATGGTGTGGAATGGCCTAAGGGAAATCAGAAGGGCGCCTAGGGTGATCTGGGGGGCAATCTCGGAGGAGGTGACAGCTAAGCCATACTTGAAAGGGGTGAAGGAGACAACATTGGGAAGAACTGAAGGACAAGATTATAAGCAGAAGGAACAGCTCCCAAAGGAGCCTGGCATGGCTGGAGCGGAGTAGGGCAGAGCCAAGAGATGGGGAGAGACGTGGACAGGGCTATCAGAGTCGGGACTTGAGTCCAGGTGCCCTGAAGATGTCTAAGATAGGGTGTCTCGTGGGCTGCTCACGTTTTAACCAGATCCCTGTCTGCTTTGTGGGGATTTCTAGGGTCAAGGGTGGAAGCCAGGAGCCCAGTGAGGAGGGGACTCAGGCAAGGAGTGATGATGGCTGGACCGGGATGGAGGCCAGGAGGGGGGTGAAGTGGTTGGACCGTGGAGCTGTTTCAAGGTAGAGCTGCGAGGTTTTGTGATGGATCACACGACGAAGGGGGAGCAAGTATGAAGGGGGAGACTGGGTTCAGGGTGGGGGCAGCAAAGATGCGCTCTGGACATACTACGCTGGCATTGTCTGGGGCATACCCAAGGGAGCTGGGTGTGAGGGTCTGCAGCTCTCTGGAGACATGAGAGTAGGAAGGGAATGTGAGAGGCCCTGGGATCCAAAGAGGATACAACATGGAGATAGAAACAGGCAATCCAAGGCAGGTCTCAGAGCTGAAACTGTATATTCAGAGTAGCCAGGACCACCGTGGGCTGGGGAGTGAGGACGCATGTCTCCACCCTCCTGTGATGGGTGGCACCTGGGAATGGGGAGAATGGGGGGAAGCTGACAGCCTCATTGTGGCTGACCACCTGTACATATGTGCAAGACCCTCCCTCCTAAATCTTCCCCACACCTACACTTGGACTCAGAATCGGGGTGTTGCCGAGTATTTTCCCTGGGGTTCCCTACCTGAACTCAGAGCCTTTACAAGCTTGTGGTCCTGTTGGGTTCTGGTGGAGTGGAGGCCTTAGGGCAAGGCCCTTATAAATAAAGCATGAGAAGCAGTTGCTTTTTTCTTTCTGGAGTGGAGAATCTTCTTGGCCAGGTCACAAAGGGCTATGACTGTGGCAGGCAGCATGGCTGGGTGGGGCCTGTGGTAGACTTGTTCTACTTCAGCCACATGTGGCCACAAGAAAATGGGGACACTAGCCGGGCATGGTGGCTCATGCCTGGAATCCCAGCACTTTGGGAGGCCGAGGTGAGAGGACTACCTGAGCCCAGGGGTTCAAGACCATCCTGGACAACTTGGCGAGATCTCGTCTCTACAGTAAATCGAAGATTTAGCCGGGCATGGTGGTGTGTGCCTGTAGTTCCTGCTACTTGGAAAGCTGAAGTGGGAGGACCACCTGAGCTCAACAGGTTGAGGCTGCGGTGGCCATGAGCGTGCACTGCCTTCCAGCCTGGGCGACAGTGAGACTCCAACAACAAAAAATAATGAAGACACTGTACCGCTGCTGTTCTCCCTGCCTAAGAGAATCCTCAATTGGCCATCTCACATATAATCTGATACTTAACTATTATTTGTAACATATACAGATTAAAATTGTAAGCAAGAGCAGGTTATGTCCAACTTGTTGACGGCTGCTTCTCTAGAAGGGTAAAGCAAAGCAGTAGGAACCAGACTGGTTCATATCTTAGTTTGGCTAATTTATGAGCTGTTTGACTTGGGGAAAAGTCCAATTCTCTGCACCTTAGCTTCCGCTTCTGGAAAATGGGTATGACGGCACCTGCCTCCTGGGATGGCCTGAGATTCCAGAGTTACCCTCAGCACACAGCCTGGTGCCCGATCAACCCTTGGCCTGGCGCTGTTCCTGCAACCTCTGCTCCTGCTTTCACCCCTGCAACTATAAACCACTTGGGCAGCGGGTGGGTGATGAGTTGAGGGAGGAAACTCAGACTGATGCCCAGGAGGGTGCCCAGGACTGGAATCTTTGAGGCCAACCTGCAAGGCAGTGAAACCTTTCCATTTCCAGTGAGTACAGGTCAACAGCTGAGAAAAGCAGGGCAGGATCGGATCCGGGGCCTGTGATGTCAGGGCTTGTGCTGTTCCTGCTCTTGCCTAAGAATCCCGGGGGCAACCTCCTATGGTGGCACCACTGTCCTGACTTGACAGTTTAAGATGTGGTAGCTCCATCCTGCTCCCAGACAGTTGAGACTGTTCATGTGGGCCTGGCTCCCTAGGTTTGGATGCAGCTCCTTTTTTTTTTTTGAGTTGGAGTCTCACTCTGTCGCCCAGACTGGAGTGCAGTGGCCGCTCCCAGCCACTGCAGCCTCGACCTGCTGGGCTCCGGAGATCCTTCTGCCTCAGCCTTTCGAGTAGCCGGAATTACAGGCGCGCGCTACCACGCCCGGCTAATTTTTTTTTGACTTGTTGTAGAGATGAGGTCTCGCCTGCCCAGGTGGGTCTCGAACCCGCGGGCTCAGGCAATCCATTCACCTCAGCCTCCCAAAGGCACGGGATTACAGGCTGAGCCACCGAGCCCGGCTTGCAGCTCCTTTTTTTCTTAACTGGGTGACCCTGGACGAGTCACTTACCCTCTTTGGGCCTCCACTGTCTCATTTATAAAATGGGATAGCTCTGCATGGTTGTTCCAATCAGTGGTAAATGCACACCTTTATAGCCTTTCAGCCATCAGCCTGCATCAGGCCATCCCCTGCTGCAGCGTCCCGGTCCTGCCACTCGCAGACTCACGTAACTCAGGCTGTGCCTCCCACAGCTCAGAGTGTGCCCAACATCTGACTGAGTTCTCACTGACTTTAGGCCTTCAAGCTCCCACACCTGCCTGGGGTTTGCCTATACCCAGAGGACAGAGATAAAGAGACATGGGGGAACACACTGTGTGTGTCGGGGCAGGACAGGGATCTTCCCTAATCCCCCGAAACATGAGGCCTCCCTTTCCCACCTCTACCTAATTCCCCATGTTTGTCAGATAACGCCTCTAAAGGGTCATGAAGTAGCAAAGGAGCAGCAGAGATGGGGTGAAGCCACAGGTTTGGGAGGTGGGTCTGAATCATAGCATCACCACATCCTGGCTGGGGCACCCTGGGAAGTGACATCACCTCTCTGGCCCTCAGTTCCCTCTTCTGGAAAATGAAGGTAATAAATAACAGGCCTGCCTTAGAGTTGTCAGAAATACACCTGGAAAGCCTGAGCCTGGTCCCTTAACAGCGCAGCAGGTATTAGCCACAATCACCCTCACAATTTGGACAGCAACTGCTGTACGTGCACACACATTCCTCCCATTTGTGAGGATATGTCGGGCGCTCCCGTGGGTATGCCTGTGTCCCCAGCACTACAACATAGGACTGGGCACAGAGGAGGCATTTGGGGATGTTTGCAGACAGAATGGGGGAAAAAATACTAAAAGATAATTCCAACTCACTGAGGCCAACTCACTGAGAGAGGCAAGGAGAAGGAAGAGACAAGAAGCTAGAAAAGATTAAAATTGACTACTTGGAAGGCTGAGGCGGAAGGATTGCCGGAGCCCAGCAGGTCGAGGCTGCGGTGGCCGGGAGCGGCCACTGCACTCCAGTCTGGGCGACAGAGTGAGACTCCAACTCAAAAAAAAAAAAAAAAAAAAAAAAAAAGATTAAAATTGAAGAGGGAGCTGAGGGAGCTAAAACTTCCTCCAGCATCACCAATGAGAGGTCATTTCCTTCCAACCCGTGTGCTCTGTGGATGGGGAAAGTGAGCCTGGACTGGCAGAGATGGGTCCTGGTCCCAGCACTCAGCTCTGCACCCAGCTGCTCCCTCCCTCCCTCCTGAGTCAGCCCCACTCACAAGCCCCTGGGCAGACAGATACCACTAGAAAAAAAACACAGGGCTTTATTATTCCTATCACAAAGGGCAAGTCTTCGTAGGGCGGGGAGCGAGCTGTCGGTGGGAGGAGGCCCCTACTTGCCAGCGATGAGCGGGTTCCGCAGGACCACAATGACAGAGTCCCCGCGCAGGAACATCTTAGAGATGTAGCGATCCTTGTTGACTGGCTTGGACTTCTTCTTGCCCTTGCCGCTCTTGGGGACCTCGGTCCACATCTCCTTCACGTTCTCCAGCACCATGTTGCAGTGCCTGGTGGGGTCAGGGGGTGGGGAGGCACCAGCAGTGAGGGGGAGCCTTCTGACACCCCTCCTCTGCCCGGCACTGCTGCCCTCCCCCAGCTTGGGGAAAGGTGCAGAGGCCCTAGGCCAGGATGGCCAGGCTCCCAACGCCAAGGTTGAGGCTCAGGCAGAGGACTCCACTCCTCTGTGCCAGTGTTCTCTTCTCTAAATGGGAGACAGCCACGGTGCCTTCCTCCCAGGGCTGCTGTGAAGACTGAATGAATTAGCATACATTTTGGTGAAGACTTAGAACGGAGCCTGACACAGGGTAAGGGGCAGGCAACATGGTTCTGCGTGTGCCTTTTAACCTGAAGAATGTAGGGAGGCAGCAACAAAGAAGCTGCTTCTCTCTGGAGACCCAGAGGCTCCTGGGTGTTAAGGCTTGAGGTGTCACTTGACACCCCCACTTCAGTCCTGCTTTGTCCCTGTCCTCAGGGACCCAGTGTGATGACAGCATGGATGTGCTCATTCAACAAACTCTTGCTGAACATGTACAACATGCACTGCATGAAATGCAGAGGGTAGGCAACAAACAGACCACAACCCTGTCCCCACAGGGTCTGCATCCTAGAGAGGGGAGAAAAATGACAGACGAATAAACACAGATCTGCAGGACACTGTCAGGTGCTGGTAACTGTTAGGAAGAAAATTCCTTTTTTTTTTTTTGAGTCAGAGGCTCACTCTGTCACCCAGGCTAGAGTGCAGTGGCATGCTCATGGCCACCCCAGTGTCGACCTGCTGAGCTCTGGTGATCCTTCCACCTCAGCCTTCCAAGTAGCTGGAACCACAAACATGCGCCACCATACCCACCTAATTTTTTGATTTACTGTAGGGACGAGGTCTCACCAAGTTGCCCAGGCTGGTCTCAAACTCCTGGGCTCAGGCAATCCTCTCCCCTTGGTGGAAGAAAAATTAAAATTAAAGGTGGGTCAAGGGATAGAAGAAGATGGAGGAAAGGAGGAAAGGAGTACAAGGTGATTAGCAGGGACAGAAAGACATGAGGAAGAGGTAGAAACATGGGGAGGGCGGAAGAGGAAGGAAGGATAGGGGCAGATGCAGGAAACACAGCTGTTAAAGAGGCTGCTGGTTTAACCAAGCCAAAGTACATACTGATGGAAATATTACTGTGTGATAAGAAAAATAAAGAAGAATAAAGAAAAATAAAGAGAAGTGCTCTATGCTGTGATATGGAATAACCTCCAGGAGATATAATGGAGAGAAAAGGGGAGGAAAATAAGTCGTATTTAGTAGGAAAAAAGTGGGGGAGGGGAAGCATCTACACTGCCCACCTGCTTGTACAAGACTGAATCCTTGAGGATACCTAGAGTGGTGGCAGGTAAACTGGGGACAGAAAGTGACAGAAACTGTTCACTGGACTTTTATGTTTTTTTGAGTTGGAGTCTTACTCTGTCGCCCAGCCTGGAGTGTAGTGGCATGCTCATGGCCACTGCAGCCTTGACCTGCTGGGCTCAGGTGATCATTCCTGATTGATTATTGCCACTGTACAAACAAGATAGTCACTTGCTGAAAGTCCCTGGCTGCTAAGAGGCAGAGGTGGACATGAACCCAGGTGGGCTGGCCCCCAAATACATGCCCAAAACCACTGCACTACACACACCGGGGGGCAATGAGAGACAGTCACACCTTGGGGTTTTAGGTACACACTTCAGGCTTCTGAGAAACCTCATCTTCAGGCTCCTCAGATCAGAACTGGGGCTGCTTCTTCAGGTCAGGACAGAACCCCACCCAAGACCCAGCACTCACCTGTCGAAGGCCTTCACACGTCCCAGGAGTTTCTTGTTGTTGCGACAGTTGATGAGCACTTGGGTGTTGTTCTTGACAGACTGTGTGAGCACAGAGAGTGGACCCGTGTTAAATTCTTCTTCTTCTCGCTTCTGCAGCTCCTCTGGGGTCATCTCACTCTTGGGCTTGTTGAGGAGGCTCCTGAATGACAAGTATGGAACCCATAGGTGAGAGGAGTTGGGAGTGTGGGTGGTCAGGGCCATGCCCTCAGTGCCTCCCCAATCTTTACCCAACACCCATCCTCCTGCTCAGCCTTCTCTCCTGGAATCACCAACTGGATGTCTAACAGGCATTTTCAACTTTGCATGTGCAGATGGAGCTCCAGATCGCCCAGCCACCCAGAACCTACTCTACCCATAGTGTTCTCCATCTCCACCGATGATCACTCCATTTTTCTAGTTCTTGGGCAAGAACTCTGATGTCAACTTGTTTCCTCTCTTTCTCGCTCCCTATATCAAATCTGACAGCAAATGGCCATTTTTTAAGCCATCATCTCTCTTGGAGTCTTACTGTCTCTCTGCTTTCACCCATAGTCTCTGACAGCTTGTTCTCCACAGTGCGGTCTGAGGGGTCTTGCTAAAACCTAAATATCATGTCACTCTTTAAATATCTCCCACAAGCCTAGGCAACACGAGAGACCTCATCTATTAAAAATTAATAAAAAATAAGCTAGGTGCAGTGGCTCATGCCTGTAATCCCAGCACTTTGGGAGGCGGAGGCAAGAGGACTGCCTGAGCCTATGGGCTCAAGACCAGCCTGGGCAACTTGGCAAGACCTCGTCTCTACAATAAATCGAAAAATTAGCCAGGCATGGTGGCGCAACCATGTCGTACCAGCTACTTGGAAGACAAGCGGAAGGATCACCGGATCCCAGCAGGTCGAGGCTGAGGCGGCCATGAGCATCCCACTGCACTCTAGCCTAGGCAAGAATGAGACTCCAACTAAAAAAAAAAAAACATTAGCCAGGCATGGTGGTGCACACCTATAGTCCCAGCTACTTGGAAGGCTGAGGCAGAGCCCAGCAGGTCACCTGAGCCCAACAGGTGTGACTGCACTCCAGCCTGGGCTACAGAGTACGACTCTGACTCAAAAAAAAAAAAAAAAAAAAAAAAAA
>NW_007253014.1:61459-76574 GCF_000164805.1 Carlito syrichta | reverse complement strand
AAAAGCAGCTGGGTGTGTGGTGCACACTTGTAGTCCCAGCTACTCAGAAAGCTGAGGAAGGAAGATCGCCTGAGCCCAGGAGTTCAAGGCTGCAGTTAGCTATGATCGCGCCACTGCACTCCTGCCTGGGCCACCAAGGGAGCCCCTGTCTCTAAATAGAAAATAAAACAAAAGAAACCACCTCCCAAACCAAAAATCTTGCCATGGCTCCCATCTCAATGAAAAAAGTAAAACCCAGTGTTTTTGCAGTGGCCTCCTGGGTGGTCCCTGAAAATATGCGATGAACTTTCATCTTAGGGCCTCTGCATTTGCCTTTTTCTCTGCCTGGAACCCCCAGATATCTGTGTGGTTCACTTTCTTCAGGTCTTGCTCAAGTGTCACCTTCCCGATGTGTCCTGCTGTGCTAGTTATTAAGTTATAGGAATTGGCCACTGTTTTCACCCTGCTCAGCTGTTTCTGGATTCACGGCCCCATCACCTAACACATCATATACTTAGCTTGTTTATGATTCTACTTATCGCCTGCCTCTTCCCCCCATAAACTGTAACTAAAGATTTTGTTTCTTTGGGACCAGGAGATTTCATTCACTGATGTATCCTACGTGTCTAAAGCAGTGCCTGATACATGAGCACTCAACGGCACACCTGCGGAACGAATACATTCGCAAAATCATGCCAGTGACTCGTTATCCTTTAAAGTCCCGAATCAGGTAAAAGAGCCACCCGTCTCCAGCTCAATTTCTCCGGATAAGTCCCCAACCTCAAGTCATTACTTCCAAAACTGCGCACTCCCCTCCCCCAAGATCTTTATTTGTAAAATCGCTCCCGCTTGACATTCACTTCGACAGGGTGAATTACGTGGGAAAGATCCCGACCCGTTAAGTGATAACGTTGTCCCCTCTCCCGAACTCGTGATCCGTCAAAGGCCCCAAGCCCGTTCTCAAATTCATCACGAGAAAAGTAGGCCACCTTATCCCTAAAATCTTTCTCATCCCCTTCCACCGGTAATCGCCCAAATTTACACCCTCAACCTCACTCCCACCGCCCAAGCCTAGGCCGGCCTCACATGCTGGCGGCTGCGCTCTCAGGTCACTCGCGTCTTCTCCGCGTTGCTTCAGCCTCTGAGGAGAGAGGCGGGACTTCCTCTTCCTGCGGCCCACTTCCGCCCACGCCTGCGCAAACCCAAACAGCGAGCGGGGGCGTGGCCAGTTGCCATAGCGATCCCCGCCAGCCGTGCCTAAGGATGGGATAAAAGCCTGGAGCAGTGTGGTTCGAGGCCATTCGGGACCCTATGAGGCAGGTGCTCACGACAATGAATAGAAAGAAAGGGGGTCTGATTCAAATTATTTTGCTGTGGAACGGTAGAGGTTAAAGGAAGAAAACGACACTTCATTTCCAAATGCCCGCCGACCCGGAGTTCGGGGGCGCGGCCTCCGCTAAGCCAATCCACTCCTCGCTTCAGGGATGGGCACCGCCCCCTTTCCCTCTGGGGCGGTTTATTGACGTGTCTATTGATCGTTCCGACCCCCTTACCTTAACAACCAATCCCTTACCTACGTCCGGGAGAGGCGTGGACCTGCGCCCGGGTGATCGAATATTTTCCACGACCAGACGCTGCTCATTGGCTTTCCCTCCTCCGCTAAGGCGGAGCCTGCCCCTTCCGCGCTCCCTTTGGGTTGTGCAATACTCAGGGGGAACCAACCCCAACACCCCAGGGAGGCGGGGAGGCTGGGGCTCAGGACCACAGTGCCCATTGGCTTCGCCGCTCGCTGGGGGGGGTGGGATGGTGCAGCCGCGGTGGCTGCTCATTGGTCGGTTGATTCCCGAGGGTGGAACTTGGCTGGGCCTAAACTCAGTCTGCGGTCCGGGACCGGTTTCAGGGCAAAGCTGCCATGCGTTCCGGGGGCCGCGGGCGGCCCCGGCTGCGGCTCGGGGAGCGTGGCCTCTCGGAGCCACCCTCGCAGCCGAAGCGCCGCCTGCTCCCGCGGGTGCAGCCCTTGCCCCTGCTGCTGCTGGCGCTGGCCCTGGGCTCGGCGTTCTACACCATTTGGAGCGGCTGGCACCGCGGGATTGAGGAGCCGCCGCAGGGCCGGGAGCTGCGGGTGAGGCCGGGCGGGGACCCGGGGACCGCGGGGCGTCCTCATTCCCTGCCTCCTCTTCCCAAGTCTAGGGTTAGCGTGGCTTTATCGTATGGCCCTGGCCGCAGGTGCCACCGTCCCCGTCATTTGAGAGCGCGCCCCTTGGAATAAGGCTTCGGGCTTGTTCTGTAAGTCGCGCCCCCTTAGGAGCAAGGGTCTGGAGCAGGAAGGATGGGAGTGGAGGGTTCTAAGCCTTAAGTCAACTATGTGGAAGGGTCCCTTCCTCTCTCTCTCCTTTCTCTCCCTGGGCCTTGATGTCGCCATCAAGGTTGTGGTAGGCTGGACTGGATGGGCTCGGAGGGACTTTTCAAGAATCTAAGATTTATCCTTCAAGTCTCGGATGTTGGAGGCCGCAGATTACGAAGAGGAACCGAGGAGACTTGGGTGCAGCGGCGCCCGGAGTAGGGTTGGAATGGCGGGGCGGGGGTTGCTCTCATTCTTCTCTTCCCCATCCCACCTCCCTCCCAAGGCCCCGTTGATCGGAAGCCTCTCCGAAGCCCAGCTGCGGAGGGTGGTGGGACAACTGGACCCGCAGCGTCTCTGGGGCACTTATCTGCGCCCCCTGCTGGTTGTGCGAACCCCTGGAAGCCCGGGCAATCTCCAAGTCAGAAAGGTAAAGGGCCCCACCTCCGATGCCCGACTCCCCGGTCCGCCAGGGAATGGGAAACAGCCATCCTGTTCAAGCTCCCAAAGCAGCTGAAGCAGAACTGGGCCTCTGACTGGAGTTCATCTGACTCTAGAGTCCCATGCTAGTAACAAACCACCAGGATGTACTGCCCGTCTTCCTGCTCCCACCAAAAACTTACTATGTGCTAGGTGCAAGCAACAAACAGCCCTTTGAGGTGGGTACCAATATGATTTTCATGGTGTGGATGGGGAAACTTAGGCCCAGAGAGGTTACACACGTATGCCCAAATCCTAAGCTAATAAAGGGTAGACCTGTGCCAAGCAGGTTGGCTTCAGAGCTGGGGCTGTAATATCTCTATATTGCCTCCCAGAGTCAGTTAAATATTGTCTGAGTTCCAATCCTACCTCATCCATTTGGATTGCAGCCTTAGACTAGTTGCTTTTCTTTTCTTTTTTCTTTTTTCTTTTTTTGAGTCAGGGTCTCATTCTCTTGCCCAGGCTGGGGCGCAGTGGCATGATCAAGGCTCGGAGTAGCCTGACTTTCTGGGCTCAGGCAATTCTGCCTCAGTCTCCAGAGTAGCTGAGACAGGTGTGCACCACCACTCCTGGCTAATATTTTGATTTTTTTTGTAGAGACGAAGTCTCGCTATGTTGCCCAGGCTAGTCTTGAACTCCTGGGCTCAAGCGATCCTCTTGCCTCAGCCTCCCTAAGTGCTAGTACTACAAGTGTGAGTCATCGTGCTGGGCCTTGGACTAGTTTCTTAACCTCTCTGGTCCTCAGTTTCCTCATGTGCAAAATGGAGTCATTCATTGGCAGTCTCCACCCTGTAGGGTTCCTGGAACAGAGCTTGGCACATAGTGAGAGCTATTTAAGAGTAGGCTGTGAGCCGGGCTCAGTGGCTCAGCCTGTAATCCTGCGCCTTTGGGAGGCTGAGGTGAGTGGATTGCCTGAGCCTGCGGGTTCGAGACCCGCCTGGGCAGCGAGACCTCATCTCTACAATAAATCAAAAAATCAGCCGGGCATGGTAGCACATGCCTGTAATTCTGGCTACTTGGAAGACTGAGGTGGAGATCCTCAGAGCCCAGCAGGTCGAGGCTGCGGTGGCCGGTAGCGGCCACTGCCCTCCAGTCTGGGCAACAGAGTGAAACTCCAACTCAAAAAAAAAAAAAAGAAAGGCTGGGACTTCTGTCTTAATTGACACTCTTGTCCTCCCACTTGCTCATGCTAATGAGGCAAGATGTCATATTGTAAGATGTTCATATGGCAAGGATATGAGGGAGGCTCCCAGCCAATAGCTTGTGACAACTGCCTGAGTGGACCAGGAAATCAGACACTTTGAAACTTGAGAAGACTGCATCTTGTAAAAGATCCAGAACTGGAGAACTCAGCTAAGCTGCGGGAATGTTCTTGATTTAAACCTTTGAGTTTGGGGGCAATTTATTATACAAAAAAATAACTAAGGCCAGGCTTGGTGGCTCAGCCTGTAATCCTGCGCCTTTGGGAGGCTGAGGTGAGTGGATTGCCTGAGCCTGCGGGTTCGAGACCTGCCTGGACAGCGAGACCTCATCTCTACAATAAATCAAAAAATTGGCCGGGTGTGGTAGTGCGCGCCTGTAGTTCCAGCTACTTGGAAGGCTGAAGCGGAAGGATCGCCGGAGCCCAGCAAGTCAAGGCTGCGGTAGCCCGGAGCGGCCACTGCACTCCAGTCTGGGCGACAGAGTGAGACTCCAACTCAAAACAAAAACAAAAACAAAACAAAGAGTAGGCTATGACTAGTCTTGTTGGCATCCCAACATCTGGCATTGGCACTCAGTAGGTGCTCAGCGGAAGTGTGTCAAGGGAATTATTTATATATATATAAATATATATATATAAGTTTATATATATATAAATATATATATATAAGTTTATAAATATATATAAATATATATATATATGTTTATATATATATAAATATATATATAAGTTTATATATATATAATATATATATGTTTATATATATAAATATATATATATAAATATATATATATAAGTTTATATATATAAATATATATATATAAGTTTATATATATATATATATATAAGTTTTTATATATATATAAGTTTATATATATAAAAATATATATATAAAAGTTTATATATATATATATATATATATATTTTTTTTTTTTTTTTTTTTTTTCCCGAATTGGAGTCTCACTATCATCAAAGCTAGAGTGCAGTGGCACACTCATGACCACCACAGCCTCGACCTGCTGGGCTTAGGCGATCCTTTCACCTCAGCCTTCCAAGCAACTGGAACCACAGGCGCGCACTACCACATCTGGCTACTTTTAAAATTTTTATTGTAGAGATGAGGTCTTGCCAAGCTGCCCGGGCTAGTCTCGAACCCCTGGGCTCAGGTAATCCTCTCACCTCTGCCTTCCCAAGTGCTGGGATTACAGAAGTGAGTCACTGTGCCTGGCTAAGGGAATTATTTAAACCTGAGTGAGACTTGCTAGTCAACCCTACTGCTCTGCATGGCTCAGGTCACATGGCCCTTCTCCCTGCCTCCTCCCCAGTCCCTGTCCACCGTCCCACCTCTCTCTTGCCACTAGTTCTTGGAAGCCTCTCTGCGGGCCCTGACAGCAGGTTGGCACGTGGAGCTGGATCCCTTTACGGCCTCGACACCCCTGGGACCTTTGGACTTTGGCAATGTGGTGGCTACGCTGGACCCAGGGGCTGCCCATCACCTCACCCTCGCCTGCCATTATGACTCCAAGCTCTTCCCACCTGGGTCGTCCCCTTTTGTGGGGGCCACTGATTCAGCTGTGCCTTGTGCCCTGCTACTGGAGCTGGCCCAGGCCCTCGACCTGGAGCTGGGCAGGGCCAAGGAGAAGGTGAGGAGTGGGAAGGGGAGGGGTGGCGGGCTACCTCCACATTTTCCCAAGCCACCATCCTCCCTTGCCTGGGCACTGTCATCCTAACCGTCTTCCCATCTCTACTCCATGCACACAGCCACAGGGATCATTCTGCTTCCTGAATGTCAGATCCTGTCATTCCTTTGCCCAATCCCTCCCATGGCTCCCGCCCATCCCACGCAGAAGCTAGAGTCCTTATATTGGCCTGTGAGGTATGTCCTGTTACCCTTCTAGTCTCATCTCCTGCCCACTTCAGGACATTTGTGCTCACTGTTTGCTCTGCCTAGAATGTGCTTTTCTCAGATATCTTCTTGGCTGGCTCCCACCCTTCATTCAGGTATCCACTCCAATGTCACCTCTTCAAAGAGTTCTTCCCAACCAGCCTAGAATAGCTCCTTGTCATTGTCCCATGCTTTATGGTATTTTCTGTTGATTTGTTTGCCTGTCTCCCCAGCTGTAATAAGTTCCACAAAGGCAGGGACTTTTATTTCCTGTTGTGTCCCCTGGACCCAGAATATTGGCTGGCATAAAATGGGATGTCAATAAAAATTTGTGAAATAAATGCATGTTCCTATCTTGCTGAAACCTCCTCCATGACTCCCCAGTGCCCCTATAGCAAAGCCCAAACTCCTTAGCCCTTGGAACCCCTCTGGTCTCCTCTCTAACCTTTTTGGCCCCTTCCCTGGCCCAGCCTTGAGCCCTTGGCCAGGAACACCTTTCCTTCTTTATTTCTGCCGGCCAACTCCCTTATACCCTCAGTGCAAGCATCAGACCCAGTGCCCTCCCTAGGCCAGACCAGCCCCTACCCTCTTCCTTTGCTGTCTCAGGACTCTAACATTCTTGGAAGCATTTGTCCCAACTGCATTCCACCGTGTAATTATCCCTTTGTGGTTCTGTCTCTTTTGCCAAACTGAACTTGAGGAAGAATAACCAGAGCTAAAACTCTTATTCAGCTATCTTATACCAGGCACTAAGACCTGGGTTCAAATCCTTCCTTAGGAACAGAATATACTAGTCCTATTTATAGATGAGGAAACTGATGCTTCAAGAAGTCAGTGGTGTCCCTGTGTCTTCTCGGCTGGAAGCAGCCGAGTGCGGATTTGATCTCAGATACTCTGGCTCAGAGTCCATGCTCTTGGCCGCCACATGCTATGCATGAGGACACCAAGTCTGTCCAATTCAGCTGTGCAGGTGGGCAGGAAATGTGGTGTGTTGAGGCCGAGGGCTGGCCTTGAGCTGGCCACCCGCTGCTCCCACAGGGCGCCCCAGTGACTCTGCAGCTGCTTTTCTTGGACGGCGAGGAGGCACTGAAGGAGTGGGGACCCAAGGACTCCCTTTATGGCTCCCGGCACCTGGCTCAGCTCATGGAGTCTGCACCCCACAGTCCCGGCCCCACCAGGATCCAGGCTATTGTGAGTCCAGAGTTCCCCCCAGCTCTGACAAGGCAGGGAGAAGGTGAAGCAGGGCTGGCAGGATCCCGCTTGGTCCTCTCCAGCCCTGGCCTCTCTCCCCAGGAGCTCTTTGTGCTTCTTGATCTCCTGGGAGCCCCCAACCCGACCTTCTACAGCCACTTCCCCCGCACGGTTCGCTGGTTCCATCGGCTGAGGAGCATCGGTAAGGGTACAGTGGAGGCAGGCACCAGCCTGGGATGGAGGGAGGGCCGGGGTGGCATGGGTGCCTGGACTCCCAGGGCACATCCAGTCTTCCCTCCACCTCCCTAGTCTCTCTAGGGAACTAGGGCAGAAACACACCAATCCCACCACAGTTAGGTGTAGCAGTTACAAAACAGGGATGCTGAGATGAGACAGCCCTGGTTTCAAATATTGGCTGAGCCTCTTACTAATCGTGTGACCTTGGACCTTGGTTTCCTATCTGTAAAATGGGCATGATGGCCAAGCACGCTGGTTCACGCTGAGGCAGGAGGATTGCTTGAGCCCAGGAGTTTGAGAACAGCCTGAGCAACATAGTGAGAACTCATCTCCACACACACACACACAAAAGAAAAAGAAACAATTATATGGGCGCGGTGGCACCCACCTGTGGTTCCAGCTATTCAGGAGGATTAGACAGAAGGATTGCCTGAACCCAGGAAGTCCAGGCTGCAGTAAGCCATGATGGTGCCACTGCACTCCAGCCTGGGCAACAGACTGAGACCTCAACTCAGAAAAAATGAGGCAGGCCAGGTGCAGTGGCTCACACCTACAATCCCAGCACTTTGGGAGGCCAAGGTGAGGAGATTACCTGAGCTCACGGGTTCGAGACCAGCCTGGGCAACTTGGTGAGACTTCATCTCTACAATAAATCAAAAAATTAGCCGGGCATGGTGGCGCATGCCTGTAGTTCCAGCTACTTGGAAGGCTGAGGCTGAAAGATCACCTGAGCCCAGCAGGTTGAGGCTGCGGCGGCTGTGAGAGTGCCACTGCACTCCAGCCTGGGTGACAGGGTGAGAATTCCAACTCAAAAAAAAAAATGGGACATGATGGTAATAACAGGGATGTGTCCCTCCTAGGCTCAGATGGATTGAGTGAGATCAGGAACATAGTAAGCCCACAGTAAAGCATAACTGGCATGCATTCTCATTGGGATGGCCCCTGCCCTCTTCTGATTTATAAGCAGGGGTCCACTGACTGCTGAAGACTAACCCTTGCTCTCTAATCTCTACCATCTCCAGAGAGGCGTCTGCACCGCTTGAACCTGCTGCAATCTCATCCCCAGGAAGTAATGTACTTCCAACCTGGGGAGCCCCCTGGCTCTGTGGAAGATGACCATATCCCTTTCCTCCGCAGAGGTACTTGCTGTGGGGAGGGATGGAGGGATGGAGGGATGGATGGGATGAATGGATGGAGGGATGGAGGCTGGGCTTCCAAGAAAGCCACACATTGGACCTGGCCCTGGCTTCTTCCTGGGGCTGGGGACAGGTGGCAAGTCGCCGAACTTCTTGGTGCCTTGATTTCTTCATCTGTAAAATGGGGATAGTAGCCCCTATCTTCAAGTGTTGTTGAGGGACTTGAATGCACAAATACCTGTATGGACCTTGCCTGCACCAGTGCCCAGCTTATAGCAAGCTTTCAAGAAATGGTAGCTAATATTATCTGTGCCACAATGACTGCAGAGTTTCTTCTAGCTCTTACCTTTCAAGGTCTTGGCAGCCTGGCAGGATCACCTGACGAGCTTCAAAAAATGTCCAATCACATTTCAGTCTGACTCAACCCAACCTTGGGTTTTGCAGATTTCTTTTACAAAGTTCCCACATGATATGATGCACTGCCAGGGTTGAAAACAGCTGGTAGAAGGGTTAAGAATGTAGGTTATAGCCGGGCTCGGTGACTCAGCCTGTAATCCCGCAACTTTGGGAGGCTGAGGTGAGTGGATTACCTGAGCCCGTGGGTTCAAGACCCGCCTGGACAGCGAGACCTCATCTCCACAATAAATCAAAAAATCAGCTGGGCGTGGTAGCACATGCCTGTAATTCCGGCTACTCGGAAGGCTGAGGCGGAAGGATCGCCGGAGCCCTGCAGGCGAGGCTGCGGTGGCCGGGAGCGGCCACTGCACTCCAGTCTGGGCGACCGAGTGAGACTCCAACTCAAAAAAAAAAAAAAGAATGTAGGTTATATGCCAGGTGCTATGGCTCACACCTGTAATTCCAGCACTTTGAGAGGCCAAGGCAGGAGGATTGCTTGACCTCAGGAGTTTGAGACCAGCCTGGGCAACATGGTGAGACCTCAGTTCTACAAAAAGTTATTAGCCGAGCATGGTGGTGCATGCCATTAGTCCCAGCTACTTGGGAGGCTGAGGTGGGAGGATTGCTTGACTCCAGAAGTTTGAAAATGCGGTGAGATGTGATTGTGCCCCTCCAGCCTGGGAGACAAAGTGAGACCCTCAAAAAAAAAAAAAAAGTAGGTTATAGAATGAGGCAGGTCCAGGTTCTAGGATCTGCAGTTTACCACTGGTTGATCTATGGCAAATGACTTAGCCTCTCTGAGCCCCTGTTTCTTTTGGAAAATGAAAATATATATGTATAGTTATATATAAATAAACTTTATAATCACAGGGTTTGATTAGATGAGATCAGGTATTAAAATGCCTGCTTACACAGTACTTGGCATATAGAAATGCTAAGAACTACTTTTAAATTTTTTTAAACTGCTTTTAAAATTTTCACTTATCATTTAGTAATTCAACAAATATTCATTCCTTACAATGCCTTCTTTGATTCATTCAACAAATACTTCCCAAGGAAGGTACTGAGCTAGGTGTCAGGGACGGAGTGATGGGCCACAGTCCATCTGGCTCCCTGTCTAGGCAGTGGACAGATATTTAGCAAATCTGGAGAAACATTGAGGGAAGTGTTCTGAGGACAGGAACCTGTCATGCAGGAGTTAAGAGCACAGATTCTGGAGCCTAGTGGCCCAGGTTCAAATTTTGACGTGCTGTTTACTAGAGGCACAACCTTGATTAAATACTCTGCCTGACTCAGTTTCCATATCTGTAAAATGGAGGTAAGAATATTAAGTATTGGCCAGGTACAATGGCTCACACCTATAATCCCAGCTCTTTGGGAGGCCAAAGTGACAGGATTGCCTGAGTCCAGGGGTTCGAGACCAGCCTGGGCAACCTGGTAAGATCTCGTCTCTACAGTAAATAAAAAAATTGGCCGGGCTCGGTGGCTCAACCTGTAATCCTAGCACTTTGGGAAGCTGAGGCGAGCAGATTGCCTGAGCCCGCGGGTTCGAGACCAGCCTGGGCAGCTTGGTGAGGCCTCATCTCTGTAATAAATAAAAAATTAGCCGGGCGTGGTAGCGTGCACCTATAGTTCCAGTTACTTGGAAGGCTGAGATGAAAGGATCGCCAGAGTCCAGCAGGTTGACGCTGGGGTGGCCGTGAGCATGCCATTGCACCCCAGCCTGAGCGACACAGTGAGATTCCAACTAAAAAAAAAAAAAAAAAAGCCGGGTGTGGGGGCATGCATCTGTAGTTCCAGCTACTCAGAAGGCTGAGGTGGAAGGAGTACCTGAGTCTGGCAGGCCAAGGATGCAGTGGCCGTGAGTGTGCCACTGAACTCCAGCCTGGGCAACAGAGTGAGACTCTGACTCAAAAAAAAAAAAAAAAAAAAAGAAAATTAAGTACCTTCCTTAAAGGATTTATTGTAGGGAAAAAATGGTGTGTGTAGGAGCTGGGGAGGGGAGTGGTGGCTGGTCTTCTACCAGGGCATAGAATACACCAAGTCAGCCGGGCTCTGTGGCTCAGCCTGTATTCCTGCGCTTTGGGAGGCTGAGGTGAGTGGATTGCCTGAGCCTATGGGTTCGAGACCCGCCTGGGCACTTGGTGAGATCTCATCTTTATAATAAATCAAAAATTAGCCAGGCGTGGTAGCTGTAGTTCCGGCTCCTTGGAAGGCTGAGGCAGAAGGATCACCGGAGCCCAGCAGGGCGAGGCTGCGGTGGCTGGGAACGGCCACTGCACTCCAGTCTGGGCGACGGAGTGAGACTCCAACTAAAAATAAATAAATAAATAAAATTAAAAATAAAAATTAAAAAAACCTAACATGTACACTCAGACACTTAAAATCAGTGTTCAGAGTTTTTTGTTGTTGTTGTTGTTGTTTTGAGTTGGAATCTCACTCTTGTCACCCAGACTGGAGTGCAGTAGCACGCTCATAGCCACCACAGCCTCGACCTGCTGGGCTCAGATGATCCTTCTGCCTCAGCCTTCCAAGTAGCTGGAATTACAGATGCACGCCACCATACCCAACTAGTTTTTGTGATTTATTGTAGAAACGAGGTCTCACCAAGTTGACCAGGCTGGTCTCCAACGCCCGGGCTCAGGCAATCCTCTCACCTTGGCCTCCCGAAGTGCTGGGATTATAGGCTGAGCCACCACGCCCGACCCAGAGTTCTTAAAGTGGTGCCAGAACAGAGACTCCTCCCTCAGTGTGTGAGGATGAGGCAAAGTTATCTGGGTCCCGGCTCCTGGTCAGCAGTGGGCCAAGTGGGCCTGAGAGTCTCCTCTCTCACCTTCAGGGGTCCCTGTGCTCCACCTCATCTCCACGCCCTTTCCTGCCATCTGGCACACGCCTGCAGACACCGAGACCAATCTCCACCCACCTACGATTCACAACCTGAGCCGCATCCTTGCTGTGTTCCTGGCCGAATACCTGGAGCTTTAGCCTGCAGCGCCGATGCCCAAGGTGGGACCTTTGAGGGAGAAGCACCCAGCAGAGCACCTGCCAGGGGCAGCTGGAGCCAGTGGAGCTCAGGCTGGGCCCCCCCTTGAATGTGCTGGCTCCTACTTGTGCTGCGACTGGCAGACCCTCTTTCCTTTGATTATCTCAAGCTGCCACCCTTCGCAGACAGGGAAGAGACCACTGTGGGGCGAAAGCCAAAGTAGAAAGAGTTAGTTCCTGCCCTGAGGTAAACACTTGGGCTGAAGGTTTGCAGGGGTCAAGTGCTGTTCTTTCAGTCAGCAAACCATGAATTGACATCGGGATCAGCAACGCCACCCGACCACCAAATGAATTCGCTGTGGCTTGTGTTTTTGTGTCAGTTCTCCAGAATGGCAGTTTTGTACCAGTCTGAACCTAACACCCACATGGGGCCCACAGAGGATGTGCTTTTAAATGGGAACAGAAGAGCTGGAAGCCCGATATTTAGGAACTCCAGATTCTGCCTGGCCCGACGGGCAATAAACCAGTGTTTCTGGGAAACATATTCTGCATCAGCCGGAGATGCTGACTTATGCCTGTAGTCTCAACTACTCAGGAGGCTGAGGTGGGAGGATCGCTTGAGCCTAGGAGTTCAAGACCCAAATGGGCAACATGTAAAACCCTGTCTCAAATACAAATATTCTGCAGAACTAGTGTAAATAGGTGTTACATGAAAAGGGAGATCAGAAATCAAAGAAGAGGGGTAAGACAACATTATATGAGTTTCCTTACTGCACAATATGACTTTTCAAGAGAAAGACAGAGAATGCAATGGTTCTCAAAGTATTTCACTGTGGAACTCCTTTATTGAGGAGTATTTCACAGAACTAGGGAACCTCAGAAGATACTTTGGGAAACACTAAGTCTTGAAAGTTTGAGAGCATTTATGGTAGGAATGGGTAAGACAGTATTACAGTCACTGCAGAGCAGTTGTTATGCCATGCCATGTTTCCCCTTCAGCTGTGGGCACAGCAATGTGAGATGGTGGGTTTAACTGCTACTCCAGTGAGGAAGTATTTCCCAATTTTTTCTCATTTTCAGTCTCAGCTAGGGTGCTTATTTAAAAATGCAGACTAGCCGGGCTCGGTGGCTCAGCCTGTAATCCCACACTTTGGGAGGCTGAGGTGAGTAGACTGCCTGAGCCCGCAGGTTTGAGACCTGCCTCGGCAACTTGGCAAGACCTCATCTCTACAATAAATAAAAAAAAACATTAGCCTGGCTCGGTGGCTTAGCCTGTAATCCCGCGTCTTTGGGAGGCTAAGGTGAGTGGATTGCCTGAGCCCGTGGGTTCGAGACCCGCCTGGGCAACTTGGCAAGACCTCATCTCCACAATAAATCAAAAATTAGCTGGGCATGGTAGCGCGCACCTGTAGTTCTAGCTACTTGGAAGGCTGAGGCGGAAGGATCACCGGAGCCCAGCGGGTCAAGGCTGCGGTGGCCGGGAGCAGCCACTGCACTACAGTCTGGGTGACAGAGTGAGACTCCATCTCAAAAAACAAACAAACAAACAAAACAGAAAAACATTAGCCAGGTATGGTAGCGCGTGCCTGTAGTTCCAGCTACTTGAAAAGCTGAGGCGGAAGGATTGCCGGAGCCCAGCAGGTTGAGGCCGCTCCTGGCCACTGCACTTCAGTCTGGGTGACAGAGTGAGACTCCAACTCAAAAACAAACAAACCAAAAATAATGCAGACTCTCAGGTCCCACCCCAGACTTACTCAGCCAGAACTCTGGGGAGGGACTGGGACTCTGTTAACAAACACCTGAGGGGTCTCATGATCAGCGAGTTTGGGATCTGCTGACTTCAAGGATACACGTTGATGTATACACAGCTGTTTAGCAAATCTACTCAAAAGATAACCCCAAGAGTCACTCTGAGGCTGATTCGGAAGCTTGCCTGATTCACTAGTTGTTAAGTATATACAATATTGTATATAAAAAAAAAAATTAAAAAAAAGACTGGCTGAGCATGCTAAACGCACATTTGCAATCCCAGCACTTGGGGAGGCCAAGGCAGGAGGATGGCTTGAGCTCAGGAATTCGAGATCAGCCTGGGCAACACAGAGAGCTCTCGTCTCTGGGAAAAATTAGATGGATGTGGTGGTGGCACCTGTAGTCCCAGCTACTCAGTAGGCTGAGACAGGAGGCTCACCTGAGCTCAGGTCAAGGCTGTGGTGAGCTATGATAGTGCCACTGCACTCCAGTCTGGGCAACAGTGAGACCTTGACTCAAAAAAAAAAGAATAACCTTAAGATAGAGTCTAGAAGCAGAGTCTTGTGCTGCTGGGCTCTGTACCTGCTAGCTTTGTGACTGATGGAGATTTGGTGGGCAGCAGGGATGCCAGGCCTTGCAGGAGGGTTATTCAATAGTGAAAGGGGCCAGGCGCAGTGGCTCATGCCTATAATCCCAGCACTTGGGGAGGCAAAGGTGAGAGGACTGCCCGAGCCCGCAAGTTCGAGACCAGCTGGGGCAACCACATGGGCTCTACAATAAATCAAGTATTAGCTGGGTATGGTGTTACACACCTTAGTTCTTGGAAGGCAGAGGTGTAAGTACTGCCTGAGCCCAGCAGGTCGAGGCTTTGGTGGCTCTGCACAGCATGCCACTGCACTCCAGCCTGGGTGACAGAGTCTCTGATGCAAAAACAAAAAAATGGTGAAGGGGGCATTGGGCTTCTAAGTCAATCCAGGCTGCACAAGACCCAAGAGAATGCTAAGGCTGAAACCCAGGGTCTCAAATGAGCGAGAATACACAGAAGTTCCTTAATTCAGGTTCTTCCATAGTTGCTGGCATTTATTAGGGTCCTACTGTGTACCAGGCACCGTGAGAACTTTATTTATATCCACCTATTTTGTCTCCCCCCCAAATCCTGAGGTGGGTACAATTTCGGTTCTCATTTTGCAGGTGGGGTGGTTGACACTGAGAATTATGACCGTTATTTGCAGATTTGTACTCACAGCTGTGATCCCAACCCCCATGTCCGTCCAAAAAGCACACGTGCTAGATGAACAATTTGTTGAAAGTCGCCCTGAGGCTTTGAATTGGCTTTATGCACACTTGTGGCTTGAACCTGGGGTAAAGATTGTTAGCCCTATTTATTTATTTTTTTCTCTGAGTTGGAGTCTCACTCAGTCGCCCAGACTGGAGTGCAGTGGCCACTCCTGGCCACTGCAGCCTCGACCTGCTGGGCTCCGGCGATCCTTCTGCCTCAGCCTTCCGAGTAGCCGGAATTACAGGCATGCGCTACCACG
>NW_007253014.1:56822-61309 GCF_000164805.1 Carlito syrichta | reverse complement strand
ACGCCCGGCTGATTTTTTTGATTTATTGTAGAGATGAGGTCTCGCTGCCCAGGCGGGTCTCGAACCCGCGGGCTCAGGCAATCCACTCGCCTCAGCCTCCCAAAGGCGTGGGATTACAGGCTGAGCCACCGAGCCCGGTTTACGCCTACTTTACAGATGAGGCTGTTGGTGCTTAGCAAGGTGTTTCCTCAGGTCCCACACCCAGCGGGCTCTGTGGCTCTCATTCATACTCCAAATTTGGGCTCCTCCAGCTTCTTGCTATAAAGGGGCTATTGGTGTATTTGTCAAATACAATTGTTGAGCACCTAGACACATCTCACCTACCAATCATTTTAAGTTGGGGTTGTAGTCTGCTGCCCAGTCTGGAGTGCAGTGGCACATCACGGCTCACAGCAGCCTTGATCTCCTGGGTCAGGCCATCCTCCCACTTCAGCCTCCTGAAGAGCTGAGTCTACAGGCAAGCATCACCACGTCTGGCTAATTTTTAAAAATGTTTTGTAGAGATAGGGTTTCACTATATTGCCTAGGCTGGTCTCCAATTCCTGGGCTTCAGAGAAGTCATGCCCAAGATCACACAATTTGGCACTTTTACCTCAAAGTGTCTGGGTGTACATTTCTTTTTTCTTATCCTGCTTATGACTCACTGGCCTTAATGGTGTTTTCTTTTTTTTTTTTTTTAATCAGTTTGTAGCTTCCAACTATCTTTTTTTTTTTTGAGTTGTCGCCCAGGCTGGAGTGCAGTAGAATGATTACAGCTCACTGAAGCCTTGATTTCATGGACTCAGGCAATCCTTCCACCTCAGCCTCCCAAGTAGCTGGGACTACAGATGTGTGCCACCATGCTCAGCTAATTTTTTTGATTGTAGAGACAAGGTTTTGCTATGTAAACTCCAGGGCTCAAGTTGATCCTCCTACCTCAGCCTCCCAGAGTGCTGGGATTACAAGTGTGAGCCACCAGGCCCAGCCTCAACCATCATGTAATTAAATTTTTCCTTGTACCATTCTCCTTTCTGATTCTGGAATGCCAATTAAATGTGTTAGATCTTCTTAATGTATTCTCTAAAACCTTTATTTCATATTTTTTTGGTTTTTCTTTTTACCTCTGTGCTCCATTTTTCTGACCCAGCATGAGCCTAACCTTTCTTCAGCTGTGCCTGACTTGCTATTAACCCCGCCATTGAGTCTTTACTTTTGGTTACTGTATTTTTCATTTCTAAAAGGTATGTCAGTGGGTTAATTTTCCTAGGCCATTTTTCAGTTTTGGCTTCCCAACCTCTCCTTTCTAAAATTTTAAACATAGTTGGAAATAAACGTCGTATTATCATCTGTGATTGACGGCTCCTCCATATGAATGAAGCTTTTGTGGGTGTTTTTGTTCTGCTGGTTCGTGTTTGTGCTGCTTTATTTCCATGCATGTTTGGTTATTTATGTACTGCTCATCGCCTAAAGTTATTTGTGGGATTCGAGATGACAGTCTCTTCCATCAGAAGATACGGGTTTGCTTCTGCCAGACATGTCACCCAGAAGTACCTTGCCTCACACAGGTGACATGAATCTGGCTACAAACCTGGGCCAAGAGCCAGTGTGTGACCACAAATTCTCAGGGTCTGTTTTTTTCTCCCTTTTGATCTTGTGCTCCCCACAGCATTCCGAACATCTCTGTAGTCTTCTGATCATCCTGACCTGAGCTTGTAGTCCTTTAGGATCCCAGGCTCTATTAGGTTCCCTACCTTGACCTTGACTTCTGCCTGCTTGTTCCACTAAGGGCTGCCAAATAGGAAACTAAATGCCCTCAGAGCACAAGTGACTCTTGGGCCCCGTGAACTATTCCCATTTCTGGCTTGTTGGGTTCTTATGGTATTTTATTGGCTATTTGATGCTTTTTACAGAGATTTTTTGTTTCAGTTGTTTTGAGCAGGAGGGCCCAAATAATTGAACCCACCCTCCAACAGGAAACTGAAATCCCACAAAACCAGGCCAGGACTCAAACCCAGGTCTTTTAAAATCTAAGCATTGAATAACTACTATGATATATCCTAGTCTCTCTGGAAATTGATTCCCTGATAAGAATATCAGACTGCTAGCTGCCTGTCAATATCCATTTTTCTCTCTTCCTTTAAACTTTTTTTTTTTTTGAGTCAGAATCTGTCACCCAGGCTGGAGTGCAGTGGCACACTCATGGCTACAGCAGCCTCAACCTGCTGGGCTCAGGCGATCCTTCCACCTCAGCCTTCCAAGTAGCTGGAACTATAGGTGCGTGCCATCACACCCGGCTAATTTTTTGATTTACTGTAGAGATCGAGCCTCCTAGCTCAGACAAACCTTCCCCCCCCACCTCCCAAAGTATTGGGATTATAAGTGTGAGCCACCACACCCAGCCCTTTAAACTTAAAAGCTATCTTAATTCCCCTTAAGTGAATATTTGAAAACTTTAATTACAGGGTTTTGTTTTTTTTTTTTTTAGTAAAAGAGTTTTTTGTTAGGCATACTGTACCCAGCTAAAAGACTGCATTTCCCAGATTCCCTTGCAGTCCATCTGCATGGCTAAGTCTGACCAGTAAGGTGGATATAGATGCATAGTATACTACTTCTGGGAGGAAGGGGGCTTCTCTTCCAGCAAAATGGTAACAGCAGGCATTCTAGCAGTCACCCTGGACCAGGACAAGGGCCACTGACAAAGAATGATGGAAGAGTGAGCTAGGAGAAGCCTGGGCTTGTGAGAATTTGATGCCCATCATACTTGCCCAATACAAGATTTTAAAACAAATAAAATGATCTTGTTCAAGCTACTACTATTTTGAGATCCAAACCCACCCTCCAACAGGAAACTGAAATCCCACAGATGAGAAGAGTCAAAAATAAGCTCAAGTGATGGGACTTGGCTAAGGATGCTTCTCTCTTCCCCACCCCCCTACGCACAGCCCCATAAATCCCTTCTCTCCCCAACCCACCTCCCTTAACAACACACAAACTAGTCTGGGCCAGCCTTATAAATATTGATTTTATAGAAAGGACCAACTCAAAATTGGTCAGATGCCACACACTAGAAGCTTCCAGAACCACAATGGTGGAAAAGAAAAATCCCAAACAGAACAAACAAAATACCTCAGACCAAACTGCCTGAAAATCAAGGTCCCAGTTGACCAAAGGATTCTAAAGAAACACCAGTAGCTGGGGGGTCAGGAGACCCCAACGCCTGAACAAGTACTCAGAGTGGAAGGAAAAACAACCCAGAAATGCAAACCCGCAGTCCCTGCCCACGGGCCCCCCACGCTGTCAAGAGCGGGGTGAAGGGCTTCACAGCTTTATGGGGGGAGGGGAGAGTGATGGCGATAGCTTAAATAATGGGGGGGTTTCTCTACTTCAACTTTTTCTCTTCCCCTATAGGAAAAGAGGAGAGACTGGTAGCTTGAGGTTAAGGAGATAACAGTGGTTTTTAAAAACTTCTTTAATGGGAAACATCCAGACACGGCAGGCCTTCATGAAAAAAATCCCAAATTCGACCTGTGATCCGATGGCCCCCAGTTCCCAAAGAGGAGGCGAGCCCTGGGTGGTGGGAGAGGTACCAACCTCAGGTACTGCAGCCTCTCGGGAGGAAGCGGCTCCAGAGACGAAGGACTGGGGGCGAGGGCGTGGAAGGGGGCCAGCATGGGGAAACCCTTAAGTGGTACCAAAAGTAGCTGCCGTCTGCTCCCTGCTGGTGGGTCCCTGGGGTGTGAAACGGCAGGGAGGGGTTGGGGCTGACTGCAGGGGGAGTTGAGATGCTCAAAAAAACACCCTACGGGAGGTCCTCGGCCCTGGGTCTGGAGTAGAAAACCAAGAGGGGTCAATCATGGTGCCTTCCTGGGTCATCCCCCGGCCCCGGCTCAGTTCTGGAAGGGGATCACGCAGCCCGGACTGGGGGTGTGGGCTGGCGCCCGGGGGAGAGGGAGGGGGAGGGCGGCACAGTGGGCTCTCCCCCCTTCCCCCGGCTTCACCTCCCCTCCTCCCGGCCGGCCCGGCCCCCGCCCGGCCCGTTGCAGGGCAGCACCCAGTTGTTATCGTGCAGGCCCAGGCGGCAGCCAGGCGTCTCGCGGTCCGCCCGGCGGCAGCACATCCAGTAGGAGCGTCCGTAAGGCAGGTCGTGGTGGTAGGGCTTGGGGTGCCAGCGGCAGAGCGACACGTCGCCCTTCTCGTATCTCTTGCGGCACTGCTTGCAGGGGTCGTCGCGGTAGAGCGGGTCTCGGCTCCAGCGCGAGTCCGTGGCCCGCACGCCGAACGCCTCGATGATGCCCTTGAAGTGGTGGCAGGTGCACTTGAGGGCTGCCAGCGCCCGCGTGGGCAGGAAGCTGAAGATCTTGACCAGCACGTGCTCGGGCAGCAGCAGCATGTACTGTCGCGGCTCCAGCAGCCGCTGGATCTTGAAGCGGATCTCCAGGAAGTCGTGCGACACGTGCCGGTACAGGCGGCACAGGGAGGTGTCCGCCGCCCCCTCCGCGTCGTCGGGG
>NW_007253014.1:30210-56802 GCF_000164805.1 Carlito syrichta | reverse complement strand
GGCTCCTCGGGGCTGACCGTCAGGCACACCGTCTCTTCCTTCACGTTCTTGGTGCCGTCCTTGCCGAAGAAGATGCACTCGTCCACCACACCGGTCACCACCACGTCCACGTGGAAGCCCGACGCGCCGCAGTCCCGGGCGGGAGGAGGAGGGGGCGCCGGGGGAGTGTCCTCGGGCCTGGCGGGGGCTGGGCTCTCCCCCTCGCTGGCCTCATCCGCCCTGGCCAGCAGGAACTCCACGTTGCTGGGAAGGGCATCTCGCGAGGGGCTGATGAGCTGGTACAAGTCGCAGGTGATCTTGTCCTTGGCGCGGGCCCCGGGGCCTGGGCTGCCAGGGTAGGCACAACCAGGCCGGCTCCCACCCCCACTGGGCAAGCCGCCTTCGGGCGCCCGGGGCTCCCGGCCGTTAGAGATGCGGAAGGCGATGCGCACCTCGCCCGGGCCGGGCCCAGGCCGCTCCTCCTTGCGGAGACCCTTGGTGGGAGGGCTGTCCCTCTGGGCCTCGAAGTGGGCCACGGCCTCCGCCACTCGGCTGCAGTCCCCACCACCAGACCGCCGTTCGGACCCCAGCCCCTTGGCTGGTCCGCCCTGCTCGGCCGACACGAAGACCACGGGCGCTGGAGTGGCTGGCCTCGGGTAGCTCTGCAGGGCCAGGGCAGCCCGCTGTTCCACCAGGGCCACCATCTCTGCCACGGAGAGCAGGTCCACGTCCTCACCAGCTGAGGTGGGGCCCTCCTCAGCAGCAGGGGACCCCTGTCGGCCCCCTGGGTCTGGAGGAGCCTTGGTGGGCTCAAGACAGCGCCTCCTCCGCTTAGCCTTGGAGCTGTCACTGCCCCAGTGGCCCTTGACCTTCATGGAGCTGGCCCGGCTGCCCCCACCACACTGGTGGGCCACAAAGAAGGCCACCTTCTCCTTTGTATTCCCAGGCTTAATAACATACCAAGTGTCTAGGAGGACTCGACCCTCGTCACCAGCAGCAGTGGCAGAGAGGAGAGGAGCAGGCTGGGAGGTGGGGGCCTCAGAGGCCAAGGCGGGAGGTGTGTTCTCCGAGTGGGAAGGCCCATGGTCTGGCTCCGCCCCACCACCAGGCTCCGGGCAGGCTGATGGCTTGAGGGCTGTGGAAGGTGGGCGTGGTTGGTTCTGTGAGTAGGTGCCAAAGGGCCGAGGGCACCACAGCTGGAAGGGCAGGAGACCACCGCGGTCCATGCTGGGGGTGGTGGCAGACAGGCCGGCTTCACCGCATCTCAGGGCCTAGATGGTGGCAGAAGTGTCCACGTGCCACCTGAAGACAGGGGAGAGGTTGAGGAGCTGGCGGAAGAGCCTTTCTCCCAGGCCCACCCTCGTCTCCTGGGGGGCAGACCAAATTAGACCACCAAGAACTCCATGCCAGCCAGATGCATTGGCTGAAGCCTGTAATCCCGGCACTTTGGGAGGCCAAGGTGAGAGGGCTGCCTGAGCTCAGGGTTCAAGACCAGCCTGGGCAAACTGGTAAGACCTCGTCTCTACAATAATCAAAAAATAAGCCAGATAGCCGGGCTCAGTGGCTCAGCCTGTAATCCCGCGCCTTTGGGAGGCTGAGGTGAGTGGATTGCCTGAGCCTGTGGGTTCGAGACCCGCCTGGGCAGCGAGACCTCATCTCTACAATAAATCAAAAAATCAGCCGGGCGTGGTAGCGCATGCCTGTAATTCGGGCTACTTGGAAGGCTGAGGCGGAAGGATCGCCGGAGCCCAGCAAGTCGAGGCTGCGATGGCTGGGAGCAGCCACTGCACTCCAGTCTGGGCGACAGATTGAGACTCCAACTCAATAAAATAAAATAAAATAAAATAAGCCAGGTGTGGTAGTGCTGCACCTATAGTTCCAGCTACTTGGAAGGCTGAGGCAGAAGGATCACCTCAGTCCGGCAGGTCAAGGCTGCAGTAGCCACGGGTGTGCCACTGTACTACAGCCTAGTTGATAGAGTGACACTCCAACTCAAAACAAAAACAAAGAAAAACTCCATTCCCACCCTTCTTTTCAGGTGAGCACATGGAAGGCTGCAGAGGGGATGAACTTTTCCTTTCTTTTAAATAGAGATAAGCTCTTGCTATGTTGCCCAGGCTGGTTTCGAACTCTTAGGCTCAAGCAATCCTCCTGCCTCGGCCTCCTTAAGTGCTGAGATTACAGGCATGAGCCACCATGCCTGGCTTGAGCTTCTCTTTTAACACAAAGTGTGACCCTAGCTGGCAGCTGGCTCCCCACACATCCTACACCACTGCTCAAACTGCCTTTACTCACAGTCCATAGGCCTCCTGCTGCCATAAACTTTAAACTTCAGTGAAAGGACCAGCTCATAAATAAGCTCCTCCTTTTTCTTTTTGCTCACCCAGTAGCTCTTTCCTGAAAAGACAGGAATTCCCAGCCCCACCCACAACTATGGCTGCTTGAACTCACAGAAGGAAGCATGAGGGGCCAGGGAGGAAAATCTGAGGTCAGAGCCAGACCAACCCTTAATCAATCAGCTCTTTACTTTTTGTGGGTGTGGGGCTCTTTGAGAATCTCTTAAAGCTGTGTATCTTCACCCAGAAAAATGCACAACCTTGCACAGACCGTACAGTTAATTTCCTGAAGCACAGCCACAAACCCCCGGGGATCAGAGGGCCTGTTCCAGTCTAGCTCTCTTTCCTAGTTGCACACAGATAAACTGAGGTTCGGAGTGGCCCCAGGGCCTGGGCTGCCAGGGTAGGCAAAACCAGGTCAGTCTCCATCCCCACTGGGCAAGCTGCCGTTGGGCGCCCAGGGCTCCTGGCCATTGGAGATGAGGTGGCACAGCTAAGGTCACAGTGGGTCTCAAGCAAAATAGGCTCTCAACTTGGTTTCTGGACGCTTCAATTCAGGGCTTTCTTAATAATGACTATTTTACTTTCCAACGACTTTATGTGAATGAGCTAATCTGGAGGCAATCCTGGTCACAAGTCTGATAGAGCCACCTGCCATGGCATTTCTACCTAGTTAGAAATATATGCCTCAAGTTGGGCTCGGTGGCTCAGCCTATAATCCCGCGCTTTGGGATTCTGAGGTGAGTGGACTGCCTAAACCCGCGGGTTCAAGACCCGCCTGGGCAACTTGGCGAGACCTCATCTCTACCATAAATCAAAAACTCAGTCGGGCATGGTAGCGCGTGCCTGTAATTCCGGCTACTCAGAAGGCTGAGGCGGAAGGATCGCCGGAGCCCAGTGGGTCGAGGCTGCAGTGGCCAGGAGCGGCCACTGCACTCCAGTCTGGGCGACAGAGTGAGACTCCAACTCAAAAAAAAAAAAAAAGAAATATATGCCTCAATCTCTCTGGCCCATCTCTTACCAGACATTTCAAAACCAAAATAACTCTTCAAACCTCGAAAGTTTCACATGCCTATAGACTAGAGAAGTCAGCAAACTATGGCCCATGGGCCAAATTCAGTTCACTGATAGTCTTTGCAAATAAAGTTTTTTCTTTTCTTTTTTTTTTTTTTTGAGTTGGCTAATTTTTGATTTTATTGTAGAGATGAGGTCTCGCCAAGTTGCCCAGGCGGGTCTGGAACCCGCAGGATCAGGCTATCCACTCACCTCAGCCTCCCAAAGCGCTGAGCCACCAAGCCCGGCTTGCAAATAAAATTTTATTGGGCTGTGTGTAGTGGCTCATGCCTGCTATCCCAGCACTTTGGGAGGCTGAAGCGGGAGGACCGCTTTAGCCCAGGAGTTTGAGACTAGGCTGGGCAATATAGCGAGACCCATCCCAAAAGAAAAAAAAAAAGAAAAGTTTTACTGAAACATGGTCATTCATTTATGGCTGCTTTCATGTGACAACAGCAGAGCTAAACAGCTACAACAAAGAACTTAAGGCCTGCAAAGCCTAAATATTCATTATCTGGCCTTTTATGGAACAAGTTTGCTGATTCCTATAGCATATACTGTTCCTCTAAATTGAAATGATTCTACAGACATACTTCACTTAATGGTCCTATAGACACTATTCAAAACCCAGACAGCCTCCAAACACTCACAGACACCAGTAAGAAACAGAACCCCAATGGAAAGATTTTTGCCAGGTACAGTGGCCCACATCTATAATCCCAGCAACCTGGGAGGCTGAGGCGGGAGGACTGCTTGAGCCCAGGAGTTTGAGAACAGCCTGGGCAACATAGCAAGTGGCATGTTCATAGCTCACCCCATCTCTATAATTAAAAAAAAAATTAGCTGGGTGTGGTGGTGCATGCTTAGGGTCCCAGCTACTTAGGAGGATCCCTTGAGCCCAGAAGTTTGAGGTTGGGGTGAGCTATGAACAGGCCACTGTACTCCAGCCTGGACAACAGAGTAAGACCCTGTCTCTAAAAAAAAAAAAAATTAGCCAGGCACAGTGGCTTATGCCTGTAATCCCAGCACTTTGGGAGGCAGAGGCAAGAGGAAGTGGGTTTAAGAACAGCCTGGGCAACATGGAACATCCATGGTCCAGCTACTTGGAAGGCTGAGGAAGGATTGCCTGAGCCCAGCATTGAGGTTGCGGTGGCCGTGAGCATACCATTGCACTCCAGCCTGGGTGACAGAATGAGATGCCAACTCAAAAAAAAAAAAAAAAAAAAAATTATAAAGAATTTTAAAATTTTATTTATTTACTTATTTATTTGAGTTGGCACCTCACTATGTCACCCAGCCTCAACCTGCTGGTGCTGGGCTCAGGTGATCCTTCTGCATCAGCCTTCCAAGTAGCTGGGACTACAGGCGTGCACCACCACCCCTGGCTAATTTTTTGATTTATTATAGAGACGAGGTCTCACCATGTTGCTCAGGCTGGTCTTGAACCCCTGAGCTCAGGCAATCCTCTGGTCTCTACCTCCCAAAGTACTGGGATTATAGGCATGAACCACTGTGCTCAGCATAAAGAACTTTTACCCTCCCATAATGCCTGATCCCATCTACCCCTGAAATACTTACACTCTCTGCTGAAATGCCAGTTCATTGCTAAAAATATCATCACACCGCCTCCAAAACCTATAGATGGCCAATTTTACCAAATGCCAATTCAGATATAGGCTGAGCACCTCAAATCTGAATATCTGAAATGCAAACATTTTTGAATGCCAACATGACACTGATAAGATACGCTCATTGGAGCATTTCAGATTTGGGATGCTCAACTGGTAAGTAAAATGCCAGTACTCCAAAATCCAAAAAAATTCAAAATTCGAAACAGTTCTGGTCCCAAGCATTTCATATAAGCAATACCTGACCCGTATATCGACATGATCCACGGGAGAAGCTAGCCCAGCAAAGCCCATTCTCCACAGATGCCATCTCTCTATAACTTGGCCCTCCCCTGAAATGCCCTAATCAGTTCTAACTTTATCTCCAGAATCTCAATGCCCTCCCCCAAATATAGAGAACCTTTCAACTCCTACTTTAAACTCCCAAACCTACAAATACCCTCTCCAGCACAGAAGGGCCCCATCGTAATGAAAGTCTCTCAGATCCCATCACACGGGCCATTCCCCAAACCTCACAGATGCCTGAAATCACCAGTCTCCTATACTCCCCGCAACCGCAATCCCTTTAGAAGCCCTCCAGCAGCAAAAGAACTCAACGAAGGCGCAAAAACTCCTTCACACTTAAGACCAACCCCAAGCCGTAGAAACATCTCACAAAGCCAAAGAATCCCCAGAGAAGCCTCATAAATGTTCCAATCGCAGACATGTGCTCACTGTACGCTCACTGCGAGTTTACGAGGCACTGTTGTAACAGTTCCTGCTAATCCTCCGGGTCCCTAGGGAGCAGGTGGTGTTAGGAGTCGCTGTTGCCGGATGCGGCACAGAAAGGTGAAATTCCCAGTCCGGGTTCAGACTGGTGGGGAGAAGTCAAGACAAGTCCAGGCGTTCTGGCTCCACCTTGGGAACTCTTGGGCTCTCTGCGTCTAAGTCTCTCCAGGGGCCCCCCAAATCCTATACCCACCAAACACCCCAAACCCGACCCGAAACACACCACCGAACCTTCCGCGTTACAAACGAATCCGAACCCCAGGGCGCCCCTTAAGCGCGAAGGGAACCCCAGCGTATCCCCACTCACTCAAAAACTTCCCTAACCCCCAAATACTGCTTAAATGAGAAGGGAACCCCCAAATCTTGTAAACGCGCCCTACAGAAATCTTCCCAGCCCCTCAGGGGACCCTCGAAACCCATTCACGCCCCTCAGAGCGCCCTCACCCGCAGCCCCCCCGCCGGCGGGAGCGGGCGGCATCTCGTACGCATGCGCGGGAGGCAAGCGGGCCCGCCCCCTCGCTCGTTCCCTCCGGCCACCGCGCGGGCTGGCGAGCCACGGGCCTCGCTCCGCCCCTTTGTTGACAGACGCGCGCGTGACGCCCCCAGCCAATGAGCGGCCGCCGTTCGGGGCCGTGCCCATATAAGGCAGGCCTTGGCGAAGGGGCCCAACTTCGAAATAGGGAGGAGTAGGCGAGAGGTGACGGGAGGGGGTGGCCGGGTGGAAACAGACGGATGCAAGGGAGCGTGGAGCAATTCCCGACGTCCAGCAAAACGGAGGAACAAGGCCAGGGCAAAGGCCACGAGGCTCTCAAGGGGAGGAGGCTAATTACACCACTTTCCCTCCAGACAGGAGCTCCTGATTGACAGATGAGATTTAAAGACCAGGCAGCCCCCGGAGTGAGAACTCCAAGGCAGAAGGAAGCGGGCAGAGAAATCTGAGTTTCCCCACCTTTGATTGGGAAGCGTGGGGACCGAGGTATTTCGTGGGGGGAACTCGGCACCAGGATCACCCCACCCTGAAAAACAAACGGGCAGAATCCTGCGACTGTTCTGCAGTGCTGAGTCTAAGCCTCTGGGCCTGGCATTCAAGGCTCAGGCCGTGTGGCCGGCCGCTGGGATCTGTCACTTTAGTCTTTTAACGGGACGCACACTTAGTACAGGAAAACAATATGAAATAATTCCGTAGTGTGATTTTTTTCTTTTTTTGAGTTGGAGTCTCACTCTGTCGCGCAGACTGGAGTGCAGTGGCCGCTCCCGGTCACCACAGCCTCGACCCGCTGGGCTCCGGCGATCCTTCCGCCTCAGCCTTCCAAGTAGCCAGAATTACAGGCATGCGCTACCATGCCCGGCCGATGTTTTTTTTTTTTTATTTTTTTTTATTGTAGAGATGAAGTCTTGCTGCCCAGGCGGGTCTCGAACCCTCGGGCTCAGGCAGTCCACTCACCTCAGCCTCCCAAAGCCGCAGGATTATAGGCTGAGCCACCGAGCCCGGCTCCGTACTGATTTTTAAGGATTGATTACCTGTTAATGTAGAATTACACATACAGCTCACATTATATTTCTATTGAACAGGCCAGGCGCCGCGCCTCACGCCTGTAATCTCAGCACTTTGGGAGGCCAAGGCGGGAGGATCACTTGAGCCCAGGAGTTTGAGACCAGCCTGGGTAACCTAGCAAGACCTCATTATACAAAATAAAAAATAAAAAAATTAGCCGGGCACGGTGGTGTGTGCCTGTAGTCCCAACTACTTGGGAGGCTGAGGCAAAATGATTGCCTGAGTCCAGGAGGTCCAGGCTGTAGAGAGCCGTGAGATCCCAACTCAAAAAATAAAAATTTCTATTGAATAGCTCTGGCCTGGGGCCTTCTGATGGCAGGCCTATTTGTCCTCCATACCTCTGCCCTAGCCTTGCCTGTTGCCTCTTATCCCAGCACGTGATAGCTGGAAGGGTCTTCCTAAAGCATAAACCTATACACCTAACTCTGTCCCTACCCAACTCAGAAACTGCCATGGCTCCCTAGTCTCATCAATCCCCATATCTCCACCACCACACTCAATGCCCCCCGCTGGACCCATGAGCACCTGATCTGGCATGCAGAGTAGTTAGAACACTTGGGCCCTAGCTGGGCATGGTGGCTTATGCCAGTAATCCCAGCACTTTGGGAGGTGAAGACCAGAGCATTGTCTGAGCTCAGGGGTTTGAGACCAGCCTGACCAACATGGTGAGAACTTGTCTCTACAATAAATAAAAAAATTAGCTGGACATGGTGGCTTGTACCTGTAGTTCCAGCTACTTGGAAGGCTGAGACAGAAGGATGCCCTGAGCCCAGCAGGTTGAGGCTGCAGTGGCTGTGAGCATGTGACTGCACTCTAGCCTGGGCAACAGGGTGAGATTCTGACTCAAAAGAAAAAAAGAAAGAACACTGGGGCCCTGACCCTCAGTAGAAGTTACTATCATCTGTCATACGGATGAAGAAACTGAGGCAAGGCAGGTTGCCTGACCAACCTAAGGTCACACAGAACTAGCCTGAGTCAGCACAGGGATATGAGGCCAGAAAACCGTTTCACTATACATGCTCTGGGGTTTCGGTTTAGGCATCCCCTCCTCCAGGAAGCTGACCCCACCCCCCTCCCAGGCTGAGTCAGGCTCCACCCCAGGTGCCCACAATGGCCTCCTTGCTTGTCTATTCCTCAGAGTCGCCAAGCTCTTCCCTTCCCTGGTCTCTGCATGTGCTGTTCCCACCAAATGCAATGCATCCCCCAGACCTTCACATGGCTCAAGTCCTTATTTCATTCAGGTCTTTGCTCACACTTTTTTGTTTGTTTTGCAGACACAGTCTCACTATGGTGTCCAGGCTGACCTCAAACCATCTTCCTGTCTGGGCCTCCCAAAGTGGGCCTCCCAAAGTGTTAGGATTACAGGCATGAGCCACCATGACAGGTCCTGCTCCTATTATTTTAACACAGACTCCTCCATCCCTGAACTCCCTTCCTGGGAAACACCCACCTGCCCAAAAGGGAAAAGGCCTGCTGGGCTCTGGCGATCCTTCCACCTCAGCCTTCCAAGTAGCTGGAACTATAGGCACATGCTACCACACCCGGGTAATTTTTTGATTTTATTGTAGAGATGAGGGTTCGCCAAGTTGCCCAGGTGGGTCTCGAACCCGCGGGTTCAGGCAATCCACTCACCTCAGCCTCCCAAAGCACGGGATTACCACCGAGCCACCGAGCCCGGCTTCATTCTCAGTATTTTTTTTTTTTGAGTTGGAGTCTCACTCTGTTGCCCAGACTGGAGTGCAGTGGCCGCTCCTGGCCACCGCAGCCTCGCCTGCTGGGCTCCAGCGATCCTTCCGCCTCAGCCTTCCAAGTAGCCAGAATTACAGGCACGCGCTACCACGCCCACCTGATTTTTTGATTTATTGTAGAGATGAGGTCTCGCTGCCCAGGCGGGTCTCGAACCTGCGGGCTCAGGCAATCCACTCACCTCAGCCTCCCAAAGGCGCGGGATTACGGGCTGAGCCACCAAGCCTGGCTCCTTCTCAATATTTTTAATCTCATGTCAAAGAGTAGGAACTGAGGCACAGAATGGCTAAGTAACTGTCCTTTACAACTTTGCAGTAGAGCTTGGAATCAAAGTTTGGCTGTCTCCGGAGCTCTGGGTTTAAACTACAATACAAACATCATCCTGATAGAGATGCAAAGAGCAGTGTCATTTCTTGAACACACTGAGCACTTTGTATAGATTATCTTTACTCAGTCTTCCCGGCCTTTGCACTCCTGTCCCCCCCAAGATGGTCTTCCCCAAATAGTCACAGGGCTCACGCCCTCACCTCCTCCAGGTTTGGCTCACCTCTATGAGATCTTTCTTGATTTAAGATTGCAGGGCTAGGTGCAGTGGCTCACACTTACAATCCCAGCAATTTGGGAGACAGAGGCGAGAGGATCGCTTGAGCCCAGGAATTTGAAACCAGCCTGGGCAATATAGCAAGATCTCCTTTCCATGAAAAATAAAAAAATGAGCTGGGCATGGTGGTACATGCCTGAAATTCCAGCTACTTGGGAGACCGAGGTGGAAGGATCGCCTGAACCCAGGAGGTCGAGGCTGCGGTGAGCTGTGATTGTGCCACTGCATTCCATCTTGGGCTACACTGAGACCCTGACACAAATAATAACACTAAGGCTGGGCGCGGTGGCTCAGCCTGTAATCGCAGGACTTTGGGAGGCTGAGGCGAGAGGACTGCCTGAGCCCAGGGGTTTGAGACCAGCCTGGGTAACTTGGTGAGACCTCGTCTCTGCAATAAATCAGAAAAACTAGCCAGGCGTGGTGGCATGCATCTGTATTTCCAGTTACTTGGAAGGCTGAGGCGGAAGGAGCACCTGAGCCCAGCAGGTCGAGGCTGCAGTGGCCGTGAGCATGCTACTGCACTCCAGCATGGGTGACAGGAGTGAGACTCTAACTCAAAAATAAATAAATAAATTAATTAATTAATGACAAAAATAAAAAATAAAATTGCAGCTTCTCTGCCCACCAGACACACTCTCATTCCCCTTCCCTGATTTGTTTCTCCTTAACACGCATTACTATCTAATATACTATACTGTCAATTTCCCCTTACTAAACTGATGCTCCCAACAGGCCGTCATTTTTGTTTGTCTTTTTCACTGCTGCATCCCTAGCTTCTGGAACTGTGCCAAGCACTTGGCTACTCTAAGTGTGGTCCCCGGGGAAGCAACCACGTGGCATCTGCTGGGAATTTGTGAGAAATTTTAACACAGACGCCTCCATCCCTGAACTCCCTTCCTGGGAAACACCCACCTGCCCAAAAGGGGAAAGGCCTGCCGGGCTCTGGCGATCCTTCCACCTCAGCCTTCCAAAATAGCTGAAACTACAGGCACGTGCTACGACACCCGGGTAATTTTTTTGATTTTATTGTAGAGATGAGGTCTCGCCAAGTTGCCCAGTCAGGATCACCAGGCACCATGGCTCATGCCTGCTATCCTAGCACTTTGGGAGGCAGAGGAGAGAGGACTGCCTGAGCCCAGGGTTCGAGACCAGACTGGGCTACCTGACGAGACTCCATCTCTACAATAAATCAAAAAATTAGCTGGGCGTAGTGTCGCACACCTGTAGTTCCAGCTACTTGGAAGGCTGAGGCAGAAGGATCGCCTGAGTCCACAGGGTCCAGGCTGTGGTGGCCATCAGCTAGTCACTGCACTCCAGCCTGGGTGAGAGTGAGACTCTGACTTAAACAACATCAACAACAACAGCAACAACAAAAAGAAACACAGGCTCTTCAGTTCTCCCCAAGACCTGCCGAATTAGAATGAGCACCTCAATGAGCTTTCCAGGGGATTTGTGTGGACATTTAAGCTTTAGAAGCAATGCTCCAGCGTATCATAGGTGTGCAATACACATTGGTTTGAATGAACTAACAAACTCCTGACTCAGCCCAATGCTGCCCAGCTTCTGCACAGCGGCTACTGAGGGCCTCTCTGAAAAGCCCCCTGGCTCCAGCCAACACCTCCTGCAGAAATCTTGCTTCCAGGACCAAGGCAGGAAGGGGCTGATCAAGCTACAGGGGATACCATCCCCCTGAGGCTCCCTCTTAGAGCACCTGTCATGGCTGAAGGCCAATGACCTGGGTGAGGGCCTGTCTCCCCTCCAGCCTGTGAGTTTCTGGCAGGCTGGGACCAGTCCTCAAGGTACAACTGTTCTGGCCTTGACTTCCTGGGCTACTGTGGCTCTTCCTGACCCAACCTTTCCATGGTAGCTAAACACAAATCAGACCTATCAGTCCCCTGCTTAAAACTCTTCCATGAGAAGTGAGAGAATCTGTCCCTACAAAAAATGAAAAATTGAGCCAGGCTCGGTGGCTCAGCCTGTAATCCCGCGCCTTTGGGAGGCTGAGGTGAGTGGATTGCCTGAGTCCGAGGGTTCGAGACCCGCCTGGGCAACTTGGCGAGACCTCATCTCTACAATAAATAAAAAATTAGCCGGGCATGGTAGTGTGTGCCTATAGTTCCAGCTACTTGGAAGGCTGAGGCAGAAGGATCGCCGGAGCCCAGCAGGTCGAGGCTGCGGTGGCCGGGAGCGGCCACTGCACTCCAGTCTGGGCGACTGAGTGAGACTCCAACTCAAAAAAAAAAAAAAAATCAAAAAATGAGCTAGGTGTGGTGGTGGCCCCTGCCTGTAGTTCCAGCTACTCAGGAGGCTGAGAAGGAAGGATCACCTGAGCCCAGGAGGTGGAGGCTGCAGTGGCTGTGCCACTGCACTCCAGCCTGGATAGGTTCTGAAAAAATATATACATCCCATGAACGCTTTCTAGGGAAGTAACTGAAGGATTTCCTTCACCAAAATGAAATAAACCAAGAAAAAGGAAAACAGCAGATCAAAGAAATAAGATTTGGCCCAGTGGCCAGGCAAGGCGGATCACGCCTATAATTCCAGTACTTTGAGAGGCGGAGGAAGGAGGATTGCTTGAGCCCAGGAGCACGAGACCAGCCTGGGCAACATAGTGAGACCTCGCCTCTACAAAAAATTAGCCAGGCATGTGCCTGTAGTCCAAGCTACCCGGGAGACTGAGGCAGAAGGGTCACTTGAGCCCACTGAGGCTGTGGTGAGCCATGATTGTGCCACTGCACTCCATCCTGGGTGACACTCAGACTCTGAGTCCAAAAATAAAAAAAAAATAAAAATCTGGCCCAGAAAAGAGGCAAGGGAAATCCCAGATAAAGATAAAGGGCGGTCTTGGAGGACACTTGTACAGCAGGTCTAGGGAGAGTCTGTCTCCATGATTGTACAATAAAGAAAGGAGAAAGACTAAAAATTAACAAGCTAAGCATCCAGTTTAAGAAGCCAAGGGAGGCTGGGTATAGTGGCTCATGCCTGCAATCCCAGAACTTTGGGAGGCTGAGGCAGGAGGATCACTTGAGCCCAGGAGTTTGAGACCAGCCTGGGCAACATAGTGAGATGCTGAGATCAAATCTCTATTTAAAAAACAAACAAACAAAAGACAAGAAACAGAAAGGAAAAAAACACAACAGAATAAACCAAAGAAAGAAGGGAAAAAAAGCTGGGCGTGGTGGCTGACATCTGTAATCCCAGCACTTTGGGAGGCAGAGGCGAGAGGACTGCCTGAGTCCAGGGGTTCAAGACCAGCCTGAGCAACTTGACAAGACTTCGTCTCTACAATAAATAAAAAAATTAGCCAGATATGGTGGTAGGTGCCTGTAGTTCCAGTTACTTGAAAGGCTGAGGTGGAAGGATTACCTGAGCCCAGCAGGTCGAGGCTGTGGGACTGTACTGCAGCCTGGGTGACAGAGCGAGAATCCAGTTTCAAAAAAAAAAAAAGAGTTGAAAGTAGTTTCTAGATAAGGACACCAGCTTGTGTTCCCTGGTCCTTCTATGTCCCACCCTTATCACTCCTTTGTCCACAATCCTGACCCCTCCATACCTAGCCTTGGCTTTTTGACCTCAGGGTCCACTGACTTCTCTCCCACTTAAGTATTTCTTTCTGACTAATAGCTCCCTGAAGGTAGGAATCATCCAAGTTCTAGAATCTACAGGTCCTCAAAGTAAACAGAGCCCAGGCAGGGCCTGCTGGATCCCAAAATTAGCCAGTGGTGGTGCATACCTGTAGTCCCAGTTACTTGGGTGGCTAAGTCTGGAGGATCACCTGAGCCTAGGAGTTTGAGGCTGTGGTGTGCCATGATTGTGCCACTGCACGCCAGCCTGGGTGACAAAATAAGACCCCAACTCAAAAAAAAAGTTAAAATAAAAAATTAAGCCGGGCTTGGTGGCTCAGCCTGTAATCCCGCGACTTTGAGAGGCTGAGGTGAGTGGATTGCCTGAGCCCACGGGTTCGAGACCCGCCTGGGCAGCAAGACCTCATCTCTACAATAAATCAAAAAAAAAAAAATCAGCTGGGTGTGGTAGCGCATGCCTGTAATTCCGGCTACTCGGAAGGCTGAGGCGGAAGGATCGCCGGAGCCCAGCAGGTCGAGGCTGCGGTGGCCGGGAGCGGCCACTGCACTTCAGTCTGGGTGACAGAGTGAGACTCCAACTCAAAAATAAATAAATAAATAAATAAAAATTAGCTGAGCGTGATGGTGCCCTCCTGTAGTCCCAGTCACTCAGGAGGCTGAGATGAAAGGATTACCAGAGCCCTGGAGGTCAAGGCTGCAGTGAGCCATGATCGTGCCACTGCACTCCAGCCTAGGCGACAAAATAAGACCCCTGGCTCAAAAAATAATAATAATAATAATTAAAAGAAAAATAAAAAGGATTCCTAAGAGTCACTCAAAAAACCAAAAAACAGCTGGGCTTGGTGGCTCAGCCTGTAATCCCACGCCTTTGGGAAGTTGAGGTGAGTGGATTGCCTGATATTGCGGGTTTGAGACCCGCCTGGGCAGGCGAGACCTCATCTCTACAATAAAATAAAAAAGTCAGCCGGGCGTGGTAGCGTGCACCTGTAATTCCAGCTACTTGGAAGGCTGAGGTGGAAGGATCGCTGGAGCCCAGCAGGTCGCGGCTGTGGTGGCTGGGAGCGGCCACTGCACTCCAGTCTGGGTGACAGAGTGAGACTTCAACTCCAAAAAAAAACAAACTAGCCATTCTTTTGTTACTTTTTGATTGTTTTCTTTCCTTCCTTCCTTCCTTCCTTCCTTCCTTCCTTCCTTCCTTCCTTCCTTCCTTTCTTGTTGCAGTCTCACTCTGTTCACCCAGGCTGGTGTGCAGTGGCATGCTCATCACCACTGCAACCTCAACCTCATGGTCTCAGGTGATCCTTCCACCTCAGCCTTGCAGGCCTGTAGCTGAGACTACAGGCCTGCAAAACCATGCCCAGCTAATTTTTTGACATTGTAGAGACGAGATCTCACCAAGTTGCCGAGGCTGGTCTCAAACCCCCTGGGCTCAGGCAATCCCCTCACCTCTGCCTCCCAAAGTGCTGGAATTACAGGCGTGAGCCACGGCACCCGGTCTTGTTACTGTTGAGTATTGCATCTCACATAATCATTGAGCAGATATTCACAGGGCACCTACTATGTAACAGGCACAATTCTGGGCATTGAGGATACACAGGGAACAGAGGACAGAACTCCCCATTCTCACAGGGCTGATATACTCGCTGGAGATACTCGCTGGAGAAAGGGACAATAAACACATAGTAAGTTTCAAGGTGCAAAGTGCTAAGAGGAAGCACTTTGGGGTTGGGAGCTTGGGAGTGGGTTTGATCCCAAATCGAGGGACAAAGATGGCATCACCAGGCAGGTGCCACAAGGCAAGCCGTTCAGAAAACCTTTGCTAGCAGGGCTTGGTGGCTCAGCCTGTAATCCCGCGCCTTTGGAAGGCTGAGGTGAGTGGATTGCCTGAGCCGGCGGGTTCAAGACCTGCCTGGGCAACTTGCCGAGACCTCATCTCTATAATAAATCAAAAATTAGCTGGGTGTGGTAGCGCGCGCCTGTAGTACCAGCTACTTGGAAGGCTGAGGCGGAAGGATCGCCTCAGCCCTGCAGGTCGAGGCTGCGGTGGCCGGGAGCGGCCACTGCACTCCAGTCTGGGCGTCAGAGTGAGACTCCAACTCAAAAAAAAAAAAAGAAAACCTTTGCTTTTAGGAGTAAGATAGCTTTCCCACAGCAGCTAGAAATATACTATTTAAAACGCAAAACACTTTTTTCCCTTTTTTCCCTAGTATATATAATAGGTTTTGAAATAAAAATGGTAAAAATACCATTTTGTATGAGTAAGCTTCAGACGAGTACAGGCTGAAAATGAATTTAAGATTTGAAGAAAAGGCAAAATAACTTGGACAGCAGACAATCTTCTAAGACAAACAAATGAAGGCAAGGAAGAGAAAAAAAAGTGTCACATCACCCCAAGGTGGCCAGATGTGACATATGGGAACAGGGACAAGTGAGGGATGGGCAGCTTTCCCCTAAACCAATAGTTTTCAGATCATTCAATGAGCTAGAGACAGAATGTTAAACACCTATGAAAGCAATGACAAGTAGAATGGGCATAATGGGCTGAAGATCAATCAGGAACAAACTCAAGCCTGAAAAATGAGCACAGATGCCACCAGGGCGGCGGAACTGTCCCTGTGTTATGACACCAGCAAGCTCCCTGAGGCCAGGGTGGGACCTGCACCCAGCACAGGTCCTGACACATAGTAAATGCTCCATTGATACTTGTGGGCTGGCCACAGTGGCTCATGCCTGTAATCCAAGCACTTTGGAAGTACGAGGCGGAAGGACTGCTTGAGCCGAAGAGTTTGAGACCAGCTTGGGTAATGTAGCAAGACCTTGTTTCTACAAAAAAAGAAAAAAGAAAGTTGGGCGTGGCGGTGCATTCCTATAGTCCCAGCTACTCAGGAGGCTGAGGCAGAAGGATTGCCTGAGCCCAGGAGGTCAAAGCTGGGGTGAGCCATGATCATGCCACTGCACTCCAACCTGGGCGACAGAGTGAGACCCCTACTCAAAACAAACAAACAAACAAACAACAAAAAACCACTTGTGGTCCGTGTGCACGGTGGTTCACATCTGTAATCACAAAACTTTAGGCAGGAGGATCACTTAAGCCCAGGAGTTTGAGACCAGTCTGGGCAACATGGCGAGAGCTTGTCTCTACAAAAATTCAAAAAATCAGTTGGGCGTGGTGGCGCATGCCTGTAGTCCTAGCTTCTTGGGAGGCTGAGGCAGAAAGATTGCCTGAGCCAAGGAGGTCAAGGCTGCGGTGACCCGTGAGCATTCCACTGCACAGCAGCCTTGGCGACAGTGTGACTCCGACTCAAAAACAAACCAACCAACCAACAAACCACACACACACACACACACTTGCCAACTACTTAAGAACTGAATCCCAATCTTCCAGAGGAGGAAACTGAGGTCTAGAGGGGTTAAGTGATTTGCCCAAGGTCACACAGCTGGTGAGAGATGAAGCCAGGATTCCAATTCTGGTACCCTAGCTTATGCTCAAGACATTTTTCTTGAAAGAAATACATCACAAAAGGACTTCAAACTTAACTGAGAGCTTGCACACCCCAGGCATCTTATGTATGCTACCTCATTAGACCCCGCATCAACTCCTTACGAGAACCTCAGGGTTTAAATGTGGTCTTGTTTTTACATAAAAGATAACTGAGGCCCAGAGTGGGAATGTAGCTTGGCCCAAGGACACACAGCAACAGAGGCAGAGATTTGAACCTGGGCCTATCTGATGCCAATGCTTTCCACCATTAAACTTTTACTGTGGAATCACTCAATTTATGTGATGAACTCCAGAAGGTTCATAGCAAATGAACCCAAACTGTCTAGAGGTGAATTACAAAGTTGCCAAACTGCTCAATGAGACCATAAAGGCCAAAAGTTTAGAGGAACAAAAACAAAGAAACAAATCAAACCACCACCCACAAAAACAAAACAAAATTCAGAAACATTTCCTACTCACTGAAACATCTAGAGTCAGGCCAGACTGGGCATTGGTGAGTGAATTATTTATATTTGCTGGAGACAGGAATGGGAATGGGGACAGATTGAGTTTCTAAGCACCCTCCGGGAGAGACATAGATGGACTTAGGAGCCCAAGGGTAGAGGGCAGGAAACTAGCAGAATCAGGATATGAAGGCAACCAGGGAGAGAAAGAAAAGGAAACAGTCACGCATCCTCCCCGCTTGGTCCCTCTCTACTGCTTTCACTCCATTTCCCATTCAAGATCAAAAACCACTCACGTGTATTGAGCGCTTACTCCAAGCATCTTACCAGGTTATCTCCCTGATTCTCTCATTTTCCTGGAGTTACTGTTCCCATTTTAGGTGAGAAGAGGCCAAACGTCTTGCCCAAGGTCATACAGCAAGTAAATAGCAGAACTAAAATTGTAACTGAAGACTGCTCTGGTCTCTGCTCCTGGTCTCATGTTGCTGCTCATTCCATTGTACTTTACTATGAGGAGAGGGGACTAGATTACAGGACTGAAAACAGGATTGGAATCCTACGTCTATCATTTGATGCTGGATGACCTTGAGAAAGTTGCTTAACTTCTCTGTGCCTCTGCTTCTTTTCTGTAAAATGGAGATAATAATAGCATCTGCCCCTTATGTCAGAATTAAATGAGTTAGTAGGCACGGATGGGCTGGTGTGGTGGTTCATGCCTGTAATCCCAGCACTTTGGGAGGCCAAGGTGGGAGGATCGTTTAAGGCCAGGAGTTTGGGACCAGCCTAGGTAGCACAGCAAGACTCTGTCTCTACAAAAAAATTAAAAATGAGCCAGCTGGGTGCGATGGCTCATGCCTGTAATCCCAGCACTTTGGGAGGCGGAGGTGATAGGATTGACTGCCCAAGCTCAGGAGTTCGAGACCAGCCTGAGCAACATGGTGAGACCTCATGTCTACAATAAATAAAAAAATTAGCTGGGTGTGGTGGTGCATGTCTGTGGCTCCAGCTACTTGGAAGGCTGAAGAAAAAGGATCATCTGAGCCCAGTAGGTCAAGGATGCGGTGGCCGTGATTGTGCCACTGCACTCCAGCCTGGATGACAAAGTGAGACTCCAACTCAAAAAAAAAAAAAAGAAAGAAAATTAGCCGAGCTTGATGGTGCACGCCTGTAGTCCCAGTTACTCCAGAAGCTGAGGCAAGAGGATCGCTTGAGCCCAGGAGTTCCAGGCTGCAGTGAGCCATGATTAAGCTACTATACTCTAGACTGAGAGACAGAACGAGATCCTGTCTCTAAAAATAATAACAACAGGCTGGGCGCAGTAGCTCATGCCTGTAATCCCAGCACTTTGGGAGGTGGAGGTGAGAGGATTGCTTGAGCTCAGGAGTTCGGAAATCAGCTTGGGCAATTTGGCAAGACCTTGTCTCTAAGATAAATCAAGAAAAATTAGCTGGGCATGATGGCGCACACATATAGTTCTAGCTACTTGGAAGGCTGAGGCAGAATGCTTTTCTGAGCCCAGCAGGTCAAGGCTGCGACAGTCATGAGTGTGCCACTGCACTCCAGCCTGGGTGACAGAGTGAAACTCCAATTCAAAAAAAAAGTAATAACAACAATAATAAACAAATTGTAAAAATATGCACAAACAGCTAAGGATAGGATAAGGCATTCTGTAAAACAGTATTAGCTGTAATTGACTGTGGGGAGTTACTACATGCTTCTGAGCTGGGGTGTGCCCAAATCAGTGCCAGGTTTTAAGAAAACACCTCTGGGACTGTACTGAAAAGGAGGGAATCCATTAGCACCTGTAACCCAGTCACATTTCTGGGGTGGGGAACTTCACACCAGCAGCCCTGAGACTGGGACACACTTCACAGCTGGGCTTTCCCACAAATAGTAACGATTTTAATGAGCCTCCCTTTAGCCCTTTCCTCAGAGGCTGGCCTGCTGTTCCCATACTATAGATAAGGTCACTAAGGCTGAGAGAGAGGCGTGCCCAGAGCACAAAAGAGTGGCATAAGGATAAACCACTACACTCTTCCAAATTCAACTTGACAAGTGAGGTGGTCTCGATGGCCTTTTCTGGCCTCGTTATCCTACAGTTCTGTGACTGTCCAGCTTATCGGGAGTCTCTGGCTGGACTATCTCTACAACCAGGACCCTAATTGCACTCTCCCCACCCCACTTTCGAGTCTTGGAGCCTAACCCACACTATTCTACCGCTGATTTCTCTCTCCCACCTCAACTTGCCTTTCCGCCCCTAATCCGATCCAGAGGCCCCCACCCATCTCACCCACCGCTTGCCTCTCCCTTGGAGCCTCCAGATCGCCCCACTCATCTAGCGCTGACCCCCATCTCCCAGGATAATCCCCCTCGAAAGTGACCCCTTCAGGGCCTCTGCCTGGACGCCCAGCCCCGTCTCCAACTCGGGCCCCCTTCCCAAGCTCTGAGCCTTCCTTACAATCAATCCCAAATCTCAGCTCCTTCTCTTCTCCACCTCCAGGACCCCTCCCCAGCCACCATTCTTTTACTACTCCGACTCCCATTCCTCCCAATCCCTTCCCCCAGGCGATCTCCCCTCGCCCAACCCGTTCTTTAGTCCCTGCCTCTTCCCTCGCGCCGCCCAGTCCCAAACCCGCGTCCCCACTTTCAAGCACCCCCGACCCCCGCATGGGGCTCTCACCATCGCCCCGCGCTGCATCTCCCTCGGCTACGCGGGTTTCCCCCACTCGCTCCTCTCCAGCCTCCCCTTCCGGGTTCTCGCCCCCAAGGCCCTCTGGGAATTGAAGTCCTGGAGACCGTGGACTACAACTCCCAGAAGGCAGAGCGGCCAGGCTTGGAGGTGGGGTAGGCGGCAAACTAGGCGGGAGGAGGAAAAGACCGACTCTAGCTCCCAGGAGGCAAAGGGAGCACTTGTCTGCGCAGGCGCAGGGCGTTTCCCCGCAAGGCTTGCTGGGAGATGGAGTCCAGCCTCCTCCATTTTGGCCCGGGGCCCTTGGAAAGGGAATTGAGAAAATTGCAAAGGGGTGTTGGTGAGGGGTGGAGAGTTGAGGAAGAGCAAGTTTATTGACTTGCTTATGCCGATTAACACGATAATTAGCAGCATCTTGTGCTTTCCCAAGTACTTTCCCATTCATTCCTCCCCCTTCTTACCTACTACCACGTCTTAACTTGCAAATGAGAAAAGTAAGCCTTAGGAAGAAGGAGAGCCCATATCCTAGTTAGCATGGAAGCTCCACGAGCCCAGGGATCTTTGTGTACCCTGTTTAAACACCTAAAACGATGTAAATATGTGCCGAGTAAGTATTTATTGCATGGGAACTATACGCCAGACACCCTGCAGACCACCCTAGTATGAATGATCATCCCAAATGTATGAGGCAAAAAGAGATGAAGCCTCTTGCCCCTGACAATACAGCCAAGAAAGCGATTTGAACTGAAATGTGTTGGACTCCCGGGCTGGTACTGTTAACTAAATCATTAGATCACCTCCCCTTAAGATCTGTTTTTCCAGTCCATCCTCCTCATAGGCCATGAGAATGAGCCTTCTAAAATGCAAGTGCCTTAAGATGTGCATCTTGGTGAGAGGACTTGCTACGAAGACCCAAATTCCTACGCTCTCCTCTTTGAGTTCTTTCCCCATTTATTGTTCTCTGTGTTCACGTGGGCCCTGCCTTGGTGGATTCTCGAGGTCTGTGAGCCTCCCCGAGTGCACCGGGAAGGTAGTGGCTTCCTAACATGTCCCCAACATGCAGCATGGTGCCTAGCTTACAGGAGGCCCTCCTTAAAGATGCACCGAAAGGAAAAGGTGGTAATGGGGCACCCAGGGGTCAGATAGGAGACAGGCAAGCTCTCTGTTTCAGCCTGCGAGTTGGCAGTTGGGGAGACCCCGCCTCCTCCGTGGAATCCCGGGGCTCCAGACCCGGGAGTCGTGCGGGGGGCGTGGCCTGCCAGAAAGCGAGCGCTGATTGGCCGGCGCTTTGGCGCGCGCCTGCAAACGCGCCTGCAAAGGCCTTGTCGGGAGGCGCGAGGCTGAGCTCGCGCGGTGCAAGAGGACAGGGCCCCCGTCCCCGGGCGCGCGTGCGCACGGCCACTTGCGTCCTGCCCTTTCCTCAACCCCGTCCAGACTCGTGCCCAGCACCACCTTGCTGGAACTGGTGGGGGCGTGGCTTGGCCTCAGGAACGCACGGGTGCGCTCCTCCTCAGGATCCTGGCGCCCAGAGGATTCGCACCCCACCCCAAGCCCGGGTTGGGGACTGGTGGTGGCCCGCTGCCCGGGGACCCGCGCGAGACGCTGTGTGGCCGGCCTCCCGAGCGTGGAGCCGGCGAGAAACCAGAAGGGGGGGCCCGCCTCTCGCCATTTTGCACGTCCTGAGGCGGGTGCTGGAGGTCGAGGGGGATGGGGAGGGGCTGTCTTGAGGAGATCCCGGGGTCCCCCCAGGAGTGGCACTTGGCGGCCACTTGATCTTTCTCTCTAGGGGGATCCGGGGGACAGGAGGGAGACCATGCTGGGGTGCAGGGCCGTGGGCGAGACAGGGCTTGGGGGGCAGGTCTGGAGTTGGGGTTTGAGGCTGGGCCTGGGTTTGGGGATCTGGGTACAAAAAGGCTGGGTTTGAGGAGCGTTGGGGATCTGGGCTTTTGGGTGAGGATCGGGGATCTCGGGATTTGTGCCTGTAGGTAACTAGCTCTGGAATCTGGAAGACCTGGGTTTGTGACTGGAAACTTTCCCCCTTGGAATCCAGATCCTAATTTGTGCATCTAGAAGTCTTAGTGTTGAGTTCTGGAGTGCCATTTTGGGGGTCTGGAGCCTGATTTGGGAGGACTGAAGCCCAGGTATAGATTTGGGGCCTAAAATACCGGTGTAGAGTCTAGGCTATAAGATTTAGGGTCCGGAGTCACAGTTGGTGTCTTTGAGAATGAAGTTTTAGGGCCTGAAGTCACCACCTTGACTATGGGGGCTTCAGCTTTAGAGCTTGGGATCCCAGAGTGGGACTCACATATGAGATCTCAGTTTTAGGGTTGGTATCACGATCTGAGGTCAATTTGGGGAATTGGCCAGGCATGGTAGCTCACGCCTGTCATCCCAGCACTTTGGGAGGCTGAAGTGAGAGGATTGCTTGAAGCCAGAAGTTTGAAACAAGCCTGGACAACATAGTGAGACCTTGTCTCTAAAAAAGAAAGAAAGAAAAAATAAGCCAGGCGTGGTGGCGTGTGCCAGTAGTCCCAGCTACTCTGGAGACTGAGTTCCAGGCTGTAGTGAGCTATGATCTTGCCACTGTACTCCAGTCTGGGTGACAGAGCAAGACCCTGTCTCAAAAAAAAAAAAAAAAAAATTTGAGAGAATTGAGGTTGGCTTTGGAAGGGTCTGTACTTCTTACTTCAGGAGTTGGGTTCTCAGTGTTAAGGTCTGTGATCTTAATATTAGGACTGGGGTTATATTTGGGGATCAGAAGTTGACGTATTTAGGTTTAGGAGATATCTGAATTAGAATTTCAAGTTTGTAGGTTTGGGAGGACTTATTTTTTGTGTTCTAGGTCTTCACTTTGGGAGTTTAAAGTCATAGTTCTGATGGCTTTTTTTTTGAGTCAGGGTCTCACTCTGTCACCCATGCTAGAGTACAGTGGCACGATCATGGCTCACCAGAGCCTGGAACTCCTGGGCTCAGATGATCCTTCCACCTCAGCCTTCCATATGGCAGGGACTATAGACATGAACCACCCTGCTGTTATTTTATTTATTTTTATTTTTTTATAGAGACAAGGTTTCACTATGTTGCCCAGGCTGGTCTCGAACCCTGGACTCTGGCAGTCCTCCTGCCTCAGCCTCCCAAAGTGCTGGGAGGCATGAGTTCAGCCTCTTTTGCGTCTTATAATCACAGTCTAGAGGACCCAAGCCACAGTGTTCAGGCTTGGTAGTCTCCACTTCAGAGGCAAGATTCATGGACTTTAGTTTAGAGGTGTGTGGTTTTAATTTGGGCCTCTGGGCCCATATTTGGAGGGATGGAAAACTTTATTTTGGGATCTCTGAGTGCTCAAAAAAGCGTCATGGGGAAGATGATGAGTGCCCATGATGCTGCCCATTCCTCCTGGAACTCCAGAGATCACTAATCATTCTTTTTCCATTTTTGCAGATGTGGGGGTCCAGCAGACAATTGTGTTTCCCTGAACAACCCAGAGCCAGTTCACTGGGTCCCAGTGACAGGTAAGGGTTCCCCCATCTTCCGTACAGTTCCAACCACTCTAATTGAATCATAATCATAGTTTCTACCAGCAATAATGCTTGCTGAGCATTTGCTGTTTACCAGATTCTTTGCTAAACCGTTTTTTGTATATCTGTTAATTCTTACAACAACCCCATGAGGAAGTAGGTGCGAATATTCTCACCATTTTCCAGATGAGAGAATTCTTAGATGATAGCAAAGATCATTTCTAAGGTCTTTGCAGCCTTTGACATTCTGAGTTTCCTAAATGTCCTTCCTTCCTTCCTTTTCTTTTTTTCTTTGAGTTGAAGTCTCACTCTCTTGTCCCGTCTGGAGGGCAGTGGCACGCTCATGGCCACCACAGCCTCGACCTGCTGGGCTCAGGCGATCCTGCCACCTCAGCCTTCCAAGTAGCTGGAACTACAGGCACGCACCACCACGCCCAGCTAATTTTTGGATTTATTGTAGAGATGGGGGTCTCGCCAAGTTGCCCAGGCTGGTCTCAAACCCATGGGCTCAGGCAGTTCTCTTACCTCGGCCTCCCAAAGTGCTGGGATTGTAGGCATGAGTCACCGTGCCCGGCCTCCTTCCTTTCTTTTATTCATGCATTCATTCAACCATCAAGCACCTACCAAGAGTTATTAACTTAATTATAGAGGTGATTATAAATTAATTATAGAGGCCAGGCTTGGTGGCTCAGCCTGTAATCCCGCGCCTTGGGAGGCCAAGGTGAGTGAATTGCCTGAGCCCACGGGTTCGAGACCCACCTGGGCAACTTGGCGAGACCTCATCTCTACAATAAATCAAAAAATTAGCCGGGCGTGGTAGCACGTGCCTGTAGTTTCAGCTACTTGGAAGGCTGAGGCAGAAGGATCGCTGGAGCCCAGCAGGTCGAGGCTACGGTGGCCGGGAGCGGCCACTACACACTCCAGTCTGGGAGACAGAGTGAGACTCCAACTCAAAAAAAAAAAAAAAATTAATTATAGAAGTGATTTTCACAGCAGATTGAGGGTTGGATCAGATATCTCCCTTCATTCAAAATATGGATTAAAAAAAATAGCCAGAGTGCATCGTAATCTGTACTGTCCCCTCCAGTGACTTCCATCCAGCCATCTCTTCATTAACTCCAAAATTCAGCATCTACAGATGCTGCTCAACTTGTGACGAGGTTATGTCCTGATAAACACTTCAGAAACTGAAAATATTGTAAGTCAAAAAAAGAAAATATTGTAAGTCAAAAATACATGGCTGACTGGGAGCAACAGTTTGCTGTCACTCATAGCATCATGAGAACGATGAGGTTTCTCCTGAATTCTTAGAGCTTTCACAGCATCCTAAAGTAAAAAAATTGTAAGTCAGACCATTGTAAGTCGAACCATTGTAGGCCTGGTATGGTGGCACATGCCTGTTTTTCCAACAATTTGGGAGGCTGAGGCAGGAGGATCGCTTGAACCCAGGAGTTCAAGACCACCCTGGGTTACATAGCAAGACCCCATCTCTACAAAAAATAAAAAATTAGCCAGGCATAGTGACACGCACCTGTAGTTCCAGTTACTTGGGAGGCTGAGACAAAAGGATCATCTGAGCCCAGGAGGTTGAGGCTACAAAGAACTGTGATCATGTCACAGCATTCCTCCTGGAATTCCAGAGGTCACCAACAATTGACTCCCCCCTTTCTAGATGTGAGGATCCTTGTATTAGTAAAGACTCTGCGACCGGGTGCAGTGGCTCAAGCCTGTGATCCCAGCATTTTGGGAGGCTGAGGTGAGAGGACTGCCTGAGCCCAGAGATTCGAGATCAGCCTAGGCAACTTGGAGAGACCTGGTCTCTACAATAAATCAAGAAAAATTAGCTGGGCGTGGTGGTGCACACCTGTAATTTCCAGCTACTTGGAAGACTGAGGCGGAAGGATCACCTGAGCCTAGTAGGTCAAGGCTGCAGTGGCAGTGAGCATGCCACTGCACTCTAGCCTGGGAGATAGAGTGAAACTCCAACTCAAAAAAAATAAAAATTAAAAATAAAGATTCTGAGTTGCAATGAATAGAAACCTAGCTAAAACTGGCTTAAGTATGAAACGGGATTCACTGGATCATTTAAACAAAAAATTCAAAGGTGTCTTGGCTAGTTCCAGGGTGGGGGTTAAGTTATGTTGCCAGGAATCTGCCTCTCTTGGCTTTGCTATTGTCTGTGTGGGCTTCCTTCTCAAGCAGGTTCTCCTTTTGGGAGGGCAAGATAGTTCCCAGCAGCTCCAGGTCTATACCCTGCCAGCTTGACAACTACAGCAGAGAGAGAGAGAGCCGCTTTCTAAGATTGAGAAACTTTGATTGGCCAAGCCTAGGGTTACCACCCCAATCCGGAACCAATCACTGTAACTATTCTTGGCAGGACCTTGGTTCATTGCTTCCCAGTGGAAGGGGAAGTTGAGGTCAGCTTCTCTGAACCACAGGGACTGAAAGTGGAGGAGTGGTTGCCCAAAGGAAAGTCGAGGTACTGTTACCAGAAAAGGAGAGATTAGATGTTGATTAAGCAAAAACGGTAGTTATCAAACATGGCCATCCAATGCAATACTTCCACCTCATTTTCCAGTGTCCCTTACCCCTAAATGATTGTGACAAACGACTGTTCACCTTCTTTCTTGAACGTACTACACTAAACACCTTCCAGACAAGATCACATTTTCCTAGCCACCTCCATTTTATAAATGAGAACGAAACAGGCAGGCCAGGTGCAGTGGCTCAAACCTGTAATCCCAGCACTTTGGGAGGCCGAAGCGAGACGATTGCCTGAGCTCAGGGGTTCGAGACAAGCCTGGGCAACTTGGTGAAACCTCATCTCTACAATACATCAACAAATAAACTGGGTATGGTAGCACACGCCTGTAGTTCCATCTACTTGGAGGGCTGAGGTGGAAGGATCGCCTGAGCCCAGCAGGTCAAGGCTGCGGTGGTCGTGAGCGTGCCACTGCACTCCAGCCTGGGCAACAGAGTGAGACTCCAACTCAAAAAAAAGACCAAGCCGGGCTCGGTGGCTCAGCCTGTAATCCCGCGCCTTTGGGAGGCTGAGGTGAGTGGATTGCCTGAGCCCGCGGGTTCGAGACCCGCCTGGGCAGCGAGACCTCATCTCTACAATAAATCAAAAAATCAGCCAGGCGTGGTAGCGCGCGCCTGTAATTCCGGCTTCTCGGAAGGCTGAGGCGGAAGGATC
>NW_007253014.1:27165-30190 GCF_000164805.1 Carlito syrichta | reverse complement strand
AAAAAAAAAAAAAAAAAAACAAAAAAAAAGACCAGCCTGGGCAACTTGGCAAGACCTTGTCTCTACAATAAATAAAAAGAGTTAGCCATGCATAGTGGCACATGTCTATGGTTCCAGCTACTTGGAAGGCTGAGGAGGAAGAATCACCTGAGCCCAGCAGGGATTGTATTACAACTTTTGTAGGCTCTAGGCGATTTTGCTTTCATCCATAAAAAAATATTAAAAATTGGCCGGGTTCGGTGGCTCAGCCTGTAATTCCGTGCTTTAGGAGGCTGAGGTGAGTGAATTGCCTGAGCCCGCAGGTTCGAGACCTGCCTGGACAACTTGGCGAGACCTCATCTCTACGATAAATAAAAAAAAAATTAGCCAGGCATGGTGGCGCACGCCTGTAGTTCCAACTACTTGGAAAGGCTGAGGTGGAAGAATTCGCGGAGCCCAGCAGGTCGAGGCTGCGGTGACAGGGAGTGTGCCACTGCACTCCAGTCTGGGTGACAGAGTGAGACTCCAACTCAAAAAAAAAAAATTATAGTTTATAACAGCACTGCTATAGAGACAAACATAACACAGATTGGATGACATACATTTTTTTCTTCTAATTTAAAAGAAATTAAAACATTTTCACAAGCCTCTAAAAGGATCGCAGATCCTCGGCACTCTGCTTAACTGTGCCTTATGGATAAATCAACCGGGATATAGCAGTAAATAAAACAAAAATCCTAGCCAGGCTCGGTGGTTCAGCCTGTAATCCCGCACCTTTGGGAGGCTGAGGTGAGTGGATTGCCTGAGCCCGCAGGTTCAAGACCCGCCTGGGCAACTTGGCGAGACCTCACCTCTACAACAAATCAAAAATCACCCGGGTGTGGTAGTGCACACCTGTAGTTCCAGCTACTTGGAAGGCTGAGGCGGAAGGATCGCCGGAGCCCAGCAGGTCGAGGCTGCGGTGGCCGGGAGCGGCCACTGCACTCCAGTCTGGGCGACAGAGTGAGACTCCAACTCAAAAAAAAATAAAAATAAAACAAAAATCCTTGCCCTCAAACTGGGCGTAGTGGCTCATGCCTATAATTCCAGCACTTTGGGAGGTGGAGGTGAGAGGATTGCCTGAGCCCTGGGATTTGAGACCAGCCTGGGCAACATGGCGAGACATCGTCTCTACAATAAATAAAAAAGTTAGCTGGGTGTGGTGGCACATACCTGTAGTCCCAGGTACTCAAGAGACTGAGGCTAAAGGATCGCCTGAACCCCGCAGGTTGATGCTGCGGTGCCCATGAGTATGCCACCACACTCAAGCCTGGGCAGCAGAGTAAGACTCCAATTAAAAAAAGAAAAAAAATCCCAGCCCTCCTGGAGTTTCTAATAAACAAATAACTAAAGAAATAAAATTCAGGCCAGTCACAATGGCACACATCTGTAATCCTAGCACTTTGGGAGGCTGTGGCAGGAGGATTGCTTAAGCCCAGGAGTTGGAGGCTGCAGTGAACTATGATCAAGCCACTGCACTCCAGCCTGGATGAAAGACTGAGACCCTGTCTCTCACAAAGAAAAAAAAAGAAGACTTCAGGTGCAAATAAATGATGAGAAGAGTGACAAAGAATGTGGCTTATTTAGATCAAGTAGTCAGGAAAGTATTCTCTGAAGAGGTTACATTAAGCTAAGTGCTGAGTGGCAAAGAAGAAACCAGCCATGCAAAAATCAGGGTGAAAGAACATTCCAGACAGAGGGAATACTGAAGGCTTTAAGGTGGAAATAAACTTGGCAGTTTAGAGAAACAAAGAGGACCCATGTGGCCGGAACTGGCCTGTTCCTGCAGACCCAGAGGGCAGAGCTGGGATTAGTGGGTAAAAATTATGCAGAAGGTGAGGAAAGAAATTGGCTAAAACCAGAACCATCCAGCAAGGCAAGAGACAGCCTTGAGAGGGAGTACATGACTCCCAGAGGCCCCTGAGACCCTGAGAGCAAAGCCCAGGTTGCCCCTCTTCAGGACGCTGCCCAGGAAGTAGCAAGATTTTAGGATTCCTAGCCACTCTTTTGCTCTCCTTAGATTTTGTTTTCCCTGAAGTCTGTGTTTGCTCAGAAGGTTTTCCTGCTGATTTGCAAAACCCAGAGTAACACCCAGGCACTACAGTGATATGAAACCCTCTTAGACATGGTCAGGTAACACCTTGAGCTTCATAAATAGGCCTGGACACTTTTTCTTCCTTTCTGCTTCCTGTATTGTTTCTTGCTGGGGCTTCCAAGGCCCCCCTCTAAAACAGAAGGAAAGTGGTGTGCAAAAAAATAAATATCTTTCTTTTTTCTTTGAGTTGGAGTCGCACTTTTATCACCCGGGCTGTAGTGCAGTGGCACGCTCACAGCCACTGCAGCCTCTACCTGCTGAGCTTAGGCGATCCTTCTGCCTCAGCCTTCCAAGTAGCTGGAACTACAGACGCATGCCACCAGATCCAGCTAGTTTTTTTAATGATTTATTGTAGAGATGAGGTCCCACCAAATTGCCCAGGCTGCTCTCAAACCCATGGGCTCAGGCAGTCCTCTCGCCTGTCTCCCAAAGTGCTGGGATTACAGGATGAGCCACCGCACCAGACCATAAATATCTTTTTTTTTTTTTTTGAGTTGGAGTCTCACTCAGTCACTCAGACTGGAGTGCAGTGGCCACTCCCGGCCACCGCAGCCTCAACCTGCTGGGCTCCGGTGATCCTTCCGCTTCAACCTTCCAAGTAGCTGGAACTACAGGCACGCGCTACCACGGCCGGCTAATTTTTTTGATTTATTGTAGAGATGAGGTTTCGCCAAGTGGCTCAGGCGGGTCTCGAACCCGCGGGCTCAGGAAATTCACTCACCTCGGCCCCCCAAAGCGCGGGATTACAGGCTGAGCCACCGAGCTCGGTGACTCAGCCCATAAATATCTTTATTTTATTTTATCTTATTTTATTTTATTTTATTTATTTTTGTTTGTTTGGGTTTTTTGTTTGTTTGTTTTTTGAGTTGGAGTCTCACTCTGTCGCCCAGATTGGAGTGCAGTGGCTGCTCC
>NW_007253014.1:25096-27069 GCF_000164805.1 Carlito syrichta | reverse complement strand
TTTTTTTTTTTTTTTTTTTTGAGTAGGAGTCTCACTCTCACCCCCAGGCTGGAGTGCAGTGGCACGCTCATGCTCACAGCCACCACAGCTTCAACGTGCTGCGCTCAGGCGATCCTTCCGCCTCAGCCATCCAAGTAGCTGGAACCACAGGCATGCACCACCACGCCCGGCTAATTTTTTTATTTGCTGTAGAGACGGGGTTTCGCCACGTTGCTCAAGCTGGTCTCGAACTCCTAAGTTCAGGCAATCCTCTGCCTCCCAAAGTGCTGGGATTGCAGACATGAGCCACGGTGCCCAGCAAAAAAATAAATATCAGGACTAGACAAGACTGCACAGGTCAGCCTCTCAATTTTTCTCTAAGGATAGAACCCCAATACTTTTTCCCCTCAAAGTTATAGTTTTTACCAGGAAGTAATCTGGGAGCCAACTTGTGATTTTTTTCCTTTCATTCCTTCATTCAATTGATGTATAAAGTCTCCTGTGTTCATAAACATTCTTGGGGGGGTACACTAATTATGTCATCAACTACATAAAGTCCTTTAATGGCTTCCCAGTGGTCTTAGGATAAATGCAAACTCCTCTGTACCATGGGCCTATGTCTTCTTGCCTTATTGTGTCCCTATGTCCTTCTCCAGCCTTATCTTACACAGGGCATCTTGCCTTCTGTGCTCCAGACACTCTAGTTTCATTGCCTTCATGTTCCCTCATGCCACAGAGCCTTTGCACATGTTCCCTCTATCTGGAATGTTCTCTTTCCCTCTTTGCCGATATATTTCTACTCGTCCGTCAGAAAAGGTTTTGGCCAGGTTATGTCTTCAGAAAAGAACTCATTGACTAGGCCAAAGCCTCCTGTAACAAGCCCCTCAATGATTAGGTCAAAGCCCTGTATTACAAGATTCCATAACACCAAAAATACTCCTTTGTCCTCATAATGGCCAACTTCATGGATAGGCAGCCTGTACTGTCACATAGGCCCTGTGCTTAAAAGGGGATCTAAGGCTGGGTGCAATGGCTCATGCCTATAATCCCAGCATTTTGGGAGGCCAAGGTGAGAGGGTTGCCTGAGCCCACGGATTCGAGACCAGCCTGGGCAACTTGGCGAGACCTCATGTCTACAATAAATCCCAAATTAGCCAGGAGTGGTGGCGTGTACCTGTAGTTCCAGCTACTTGAAAGGCTGAGGCAGAAGGCTCACCTGAGCCCAGCAGGTAGAGGCTGCGGTGGCTGTCAGTGTGCCACTGCACTCTAGCCTGGGTGACAGAGTGAGACTCCAACTCAAATATAAAAAATAAAAAAAGGTCTAATGCTTTGCTCTTGCCATCTTGAAATTACGTATATAAACTGGGCGTGGTGGCTCATGCCTTTAATCCCAGCTCTTTGGGAGGCAGAAGCAAGATGATTGCGTGAGTCCAGGGATTCGAGACTAGCATGGGCAACCTAATGCGTCGTCATCTCTACAATAAATTAAAAAATTAAGGCCAGGCATGGTGACTCATGCCTATAATTCCAGCACTTTGGGAGACCTAGATGAGAGGATTGCCTGAGCCTATGGGTTTGAGACCAGTTTGGGCAACTTGGTGAGACCTCATCTCTACAATAAATCAAAAAATTAACTGGGTGTGGTGGCACATGCCTGTGGTTCCAGCTACTTGGAAGGCTGAGGCAAAAGGATCACCTGAGTCTAGCAGGTAGAGGCTGTGAAAACTGTGAGCATGCCCACTGCACTCTATCCTGGGTGACAGTGAGACTCCAACTCAAAAAAGAAAGAAAGAAATTACATATATATATATATTATATATATATATATATAATATATATATATACTGCATCTGGCCTGGATTTTTTTTTTTTTTTTTTGAGTTGGAGTCTCACTGTCACCCAGGATAGAGTGCAGTGGGCATGCTCACAGTTTTCACAGCCTCTACCTGCTAGACTCAGGTGATCCTTTTGCCTCAGCCTTCCAAGTAGCTGGG
>NW_007253014.1:23696-24991 GCF_000164805.1 Carlito syrichta | reverse complement strand
CTTGATGAGACCTCATCTCTACAATAAAATCAAAATGAGCCGGGCATGGTAGCGTGCTCCTGTAGTTCTAGCTACTTGGAAGGCTGAGGTGGAAGGATCACCGGAGCTCAGCAAGTTGAGGCTGTGGTGGCCGGGAGCGGCCACTGCACTCCAGTCTGGGTGACGGAGTGAGAATCCAACTCAAAAAAAAAAAAAAGAGAGAGATTTATTGAGAGGACAGAAAAGCTCCCACAGTGGGAGGGTACCCGAGGGGCTTGCCCTGGATTTGTTTTTTATACTTTTATCTCTGTGACTTTGCTAGCACACAGTAGGTGGTCAATAAGTAATTACTGGGCTGGGCACAGTGGCTCATGCCTGTAATCCCAGCACTTTGGGAGGCCAAGGTGGGAGGATCGTTTGATCCCAGGCGTTCGAGACCCGCTTGGGCAACATAGGAAGATCTCACCGCTACAAAAAATTAGCTTGGCATGGTGGTGCACACCTGTAGTCCCAGCTATTCAGAGGGCTGATGTGGGAGCACTGTCTGAGCCCTGGAGGTCTAGGCTGCAGTAACCCATGATTGTGCCCTGCTGCACTTCATCCTGGGCAATAGGGTGAGACCCAGACTCAAAAAAAAAGGTATTGAATGAATGAATGAGAAAGATTCTTTTAGGAACTTAGAGTTTGGTTAAGGAGATAAGTATGTCTCCCATACTGCACTCCCATACCCCCAAGAACAGTGACCTCTTCCTTTCTGCAGTGTCCAGCGCGCAGAGCCTGGCAAAGAGGAAGTGTCAGTTTGTGAGAGTCAGAACTGAACGTACATCAATAATCAAGCAGGCGTTTGTTGTTGTTTTGAGTCAGGATCTCACTCTATTGTCCAGGCTGGAGTGCAATGGCACGATCACAGCTCACTGCAGCCTCAACCTTCCGGTGATCCTCCCACCTTAGTCTCCTGAGTAGCTGGAACTACAGGTGTGTGCCACCATACCTGGTTAAATTTTTTTCCTTTTTTTTGTAGAGACGAGGTATCACTCTGTTGCCCAGGCTGGTAAGCGAGTGTTTTTGACTTGGGCATGCTGCAGGTGACAGAAAGTGTAGTGGACATTCAGAGTAGGGGAGGAAGCCAAAGGAGGTGGCCATTAAACTGGGCCCTGAAGGAAGGTGGGGCAAGGAAGGTGGCGATGCAGATATCCAGGCATTCCCAAAGGAGTCGTGTGAGCAGCGGCAGTGGTATGTGCTTTGGAAGAAGGACATCAAGCCAGGCTCAGTGGCTCAGCCTGTAATCCTGCGCCTTGGGAGGCTGAGGTGAGTGG
>NW_007253014.1:13523-23636 GCF_000164805.1 Carlito syrichta | reverse complement strand
TGCACTCCAGTCTGGGCGACAGAGTGAGACTCCAACTCAAAAAAAAGAAAAAGAAAGAAGGACTTCAGGCCAGACTCGGGGGCTCAACCTGTAATCCCAGCACTTTAGGAGGCCGAGGCATGTGGATTGCCTGAGCCCACGGGTTCGAGACCAGCCCGGGCAACTTGACAAGACCTTACCTCTACAATAAATCAAAAATTAGCTGGGCATGGTAGTGCATGCCTGTAGTTCCAGCTACTTGGAAGGCTGAAGCTACTTGGAAGGAAGCTCAGCAGGTCGATGCTGGGGTGGCTGTGAGCGTGTTGCTGCGCTCCAGCCTGGGTGACGGAGTGAGACTCTGACTCAAAAAAAAAAAAAAGAGAAGGACTTCAGTGTCTTTGTGTCTCTGTCAGGAGAGTGGGGTGGAGGTGTGTGTGCGTGGGTATGTTATGAATTATGGATCCAGGGATTAGGCCCTCAAAGTTCTACAGCTGTCCAGGCATCAACTTCTTTTATGCCCTTATTTACTCATTCACTTAGCAATTACAAAATAGTCCCTGCCATGTGCCAGACCCTGTTCTAGGTGCTCGGGGTATAGTGGTGCCCTCTACCCAGCTGTTGGTCTGGTGCAGTGATCAGAGGCATGTGTGAACACAGGGGCCAGGGGACCTTGGCAGGGTCCCCTGGCCCCTTGACCTGTCCTGTCCCTTGACCTGTCCTGTGGGATAAGAGTCTGTTGATGGAAGAGAGCCAAGGAGGTGAGAAACGAGACAAGAACAGCCAGGCCTCAAAAGGCATTGGAGCCACATTAAGGGTTTTAACTTGATCTTAACAATGGATGAGCCAGGTGCAGTGACTCCAGCCTGTAATCCCATGGCGAGACCTCATCTCTACAATAAATAAATAAAAATTAGCCAGGCATGGTGGCACATGCCTATGGTTCCAGCTACTTGGAAGGCTGAGGCGGAAGGATCCCCTGAGCCCAGTAGACAGAGGCTGTGGGTGACCGTGAGCAAGAGTGAGACTCCGACTCAACAAAACAAAACAAAACAATGGGATGACATTGAGAGACCTGAAGCAAGGCGATGATGTGGTCAGATTTGTGTTTCCGAAAGATCACCCTGACTCTGGCAGTGAGTCTGAATGGAGGAACCAGATGGGGGGCTGGGAGACTTTTGGGGATGTTATCTACTAAGACAGGGACTGCAGGGATGAAGAGAGGGGATAAAGGAGGAACAGGCAAGATTTGGCCACCGGTTGGTACAGGGGGTAAGGGAGAGTGATGAGTCAGGTTGATGCCTGGGATTCTGTCTTGGGTGCTCCAGGGTGGGGACCAGGGGCTAAGTACCCCTGAGGAGGGGGAACACTGAGATAAGAGGCTTGGGGGTTCTAAGGCCAAATTCAGTTGTGAATGTCCTAACCAAAATTAGCTCTTGTTTCCAACAGGAAGCAGAGGAAAAGCCACACTAGCAAACTGCAAGAGCTGGGATTGCTGCTACCCATCGCCCCGAAGACTGGTACAAAGAAGCTCACCAAGGTATGGGGACTGAAGGAAAGGAGACCAACAGGGAGGCAGTTCTTCAAGCAGCAAAAAGCGGATAACCTTGTCCTGGGAAACCCAGACAGATCTTTTTCTTCTTTTTTTTTGGTCAGAGTCTCACTCTGTCACCCAGGCTGGAGTGTAGTGGTACACTGACAGCCACTGCAGCCTTGACCTGCTGGGCTCAGGCGATCCTTCCACCTTAGCCTTTCAGGTAACTGGTACTACTGGCATGTGCCATCACACCCAGCTAATATTTCTTTTTTTGAGTCAGAGTCTCACTCTATCACCCAGGCTAGAGTGTAGTGGCATGTTCACAGCCACCGCAGCCTCTGCCCACTGAGCTCAGGTTATCCTTCTGCCTCAGCCTCCCAAGTCACTGGAATTACAGACATGTGTCACCATGCCCGGCTAATTTTTTGATTTATTGTAGAGACCAGGTCTTGGCAAGTTGCCCAAGCTGGTCTCAAACCTCTGGACTCAGGCAATCCTTTTACCTCTGTCTCCCAAAGTGCTGAGATTACAGATGTGAGCCACCATGCCCAGCTTTTTGATTTATTGTAGAGAAGAGGTCTCCCAAATTGCCCAAGCTGGTCTCAAATGCTTGGGCTCAGGCATGGGCCACTGCACCCGGCAACAGATCCTTTTAGTGGCATCCTTGAAATGGAATGGGCCTGCTCTGAGCAAGAATTTCTGGGAGTCTGTAAATCCCATGACTAGACACCTGGGGGATTCTTTTTACAAACGAGGAAGGGGGAAATAAAAGCACAGAGTGAAGATCATTGCTTCAGAAATCCAACAGCCATGGATTTGAGCCCTCTGGCTTCACAGCTGTGGATTCTGGACAGGCTCCTCAGGCTACCCTGTCTCTCCAAGCCTCAAGTTTCTCAGCTGTAAAACAAGGAAAAATAACTCCTACTACCCAGAGATATTGTGAGACCAAAATGACATAGCTATGACACGCCCAGCTCCTAGCATGTCCTAAATAAATGTCGGTTCCCTCTCTGAGAACATTGTTTTTTACCTGTGGGTATCATCTGTGAGGTAGGAATAGATAAGTTTTCTCTCTGTGTCCCTATAGGCTACTTCATAACTGTGTATAGTATTAAGCTAACACCAGTGGAAGTAACTTAATATGAAATTCAGATCTTACCCAGTGCAGTAGCTCACGCCTGTAATCCCAGCACTTTGGGAAGCCGAGGTGGGAGGATCACTTGAGCCCAGGAGTTCAAAACAAGCCTAGGCAACATAGTGAGACCTCGTGTCTACAAAAGTAAAAATAAAAAAATAAGTCAAGCATGATGGCATGTGCTTGTAGTCCCAGCTACTGGGAAGACTGAAGACGGAGTACTGCTTGAGCCCAGGATGTAGAGGCTGTGGTAAGCTATGGATTGTGCCACTGCATGCCATCCTGGGTGACAAAATGAGACCCCAACTAAAACACACACACACACACACACACACACACACACACACACCCACACAAACTCCCCAAAACCCCTCAGATCTTGAAGGCTTGATGTTTTCTTGCTCTGTTTCCTTTTATTTATTCATTCATTTCCTCATTCATTCATCAGCCATTTATGGAAAGATTATTTGATGCCAGAAGCTATTCTGGTTGCAGTAAGGAGAGACAGAGCGATTTGAGGCCCAGCACTCATTATCTGCTGGGAACTCAAAATCTGGTTGGGAAAATAATGATTTGAACACAGGAATAACTGATCCGAGCTGGAGTGTCAACATGGCTTTAGAGAGCTTCAGAGGAATGGGTGTTTGGCACAGACTTGCCTGACTCCAATCTTGACCTTTTCCTTGCCTACCTCACTCAGTTAACCACCAGGTCATATTGATTCTCCCTCCTAAATCTCTCTCATTAGCAGGTGCTTGTATGAGTCTTCCATGGCTGCTGTAACAAATCATAATGTTAGTGGCTTAAAACAACACAAATTCATGATCTTATGGTTCTGGAGCTCAGAAGTCCAAAATCAGTCTCCCTGGTCTAAAGTCAAGATGTCAGCAGAGACCAGGCATGGTGGCTCACACCTGTAATCCCAGCACTTTGGGAGGCTGAGGCGAGGGGATTGCCTGAACCCAGAGGTTTGGGACAAGGCTGGGCAACTTGGCGAGAGCTCATGTCTACAATAAATCAAAAAATTAGCTGGGCATGGTGGTACATGCCTGTAGTTCCAGCTACTTGGAAGGCGGAAGTGAAAGAATTACCTGAGCCCAGCAGATCGAGTCTGTGGTGGTTGTAAGCATGTCACTGCACTCCAGCCTAGGTGACTAGGTGATAAAGTGAGACCTTGACTCAAAAAAAAAAAAAAAAAAAAAAAAAATGTCAATAGGGTGGTTCCTCTTTGAGGCTCCAGGGAAGAATTTGTTTCCTCTCCCTTTGCTGACTTCTAGGGGACACCTACATTCCTTGGCCCCTTCAAAGCCAGCAGTTAAGCATTTTAAATCCCTTTCTTCTACTGCCCCTATGGTCATATTGTCTTCGCTACCATTGACGTGCCTGCCTCTCTCTTGTAAAGACCATGTGATTACATCGGGCCCACCTAGATAATCCAGAACAATTGCCCCATCTTAAGATCCTTAACTCAGTCACATCTGCACAGTCCAGTTTGCCATATAAGGTAGCATATTCATAGACTCTGGGGACTAGGATATGGTCATCTTTGGGGAGAAGCATTATGCAGCCCACTACGCTGCTAAAAATATTTGAGGAATTTGAGTATTTGGTGTGCATAGGTGCCGAAAAGTCTCCTGGGAGCCAGAGCCTCCTGGGAGCCAGAGCCACCTGCCCTCAAGGAACGGCATTCTAGCAGGGGACAGTTAACATTTCGTAACTGATCAAGTGACCACATCTCTTGGAATTCACCTCAGGCCTCAGCCAGCTTTCTTTTATTTTATTTTTTTGACTTGAAGTCTCATTCTGTCGCCCAGGGTGGAGTGCAGTGGCACGCTCACGGCCTTTAGCCTCAGCCTTCCAAGTAACCAGAACTATAGGCGTGTGCTACTGCGCCCAGCTAACTTTTTATTTATTGTAGAGACAAGGTCTCGCCAAGTTGCCTGGGCTGGTCTCAAACCCGCAGTCTCAGGCAATCCACTTGCCTTGACCTCCCAAAGTGCTGGGATTACAGGCTAAGCCACTGAACCCAGCCTCAGCCAGCTTTCTTTACCATCTATCCTCTGCTGTCTCAGGAGCCCTCTTCTCCCTCACTTCAGCCTTCCCTAAGTTCAGTCGTGGCCTCTGCTCTGCATACAACCTGCCTCCCAGTCAGTGCCCGGCCTCCCACCTGACCTATCTCTGCATCATCACACGTGATCCCAGGTTCATGAGACATGCTCAGTCTGGTGCTCAGTGAACTCATGGGAGCTACTACGTGTTGCCTCTCCTGTGTTTCAGACTCAGGATGCAGCCTAGACTCAGGGCATCCTTCCTCACCGCTCTGGCTAGTGATTGCCCCCTGCCCCATATGATCCTGGACCCTCTACCTCTGACCATCAAAATCTTTATCATATTACTATGATTGCTTCCTTGTTTCTGACCCCCTTTAGATGGAGTTCTGCAGGAACCATAAAGGATAAATCTCTGTCCCCCTTGCCCACAGGACCTAGTATAGAGAAGATAGCAAAAGCAATCACTCCCAGCTTACTGAGCATTCTAGCTGTCAGACTTGGAGTGCTCAGTGTCTTGCATGCATTTTCTCATTTAATCATCCCACAAGGCTTTTGAGAGAGAGAGATGTGTATCACCCTGAAGGCCTGTGCTTTCAACTGCTGGACTCTGTTACTCAATGTTCAACTGATGTTTGTTGGATGACTGAATGAATTCCCTCTGTTGCGAGGTTACATGCTGTCAATTTTACCTTCTGAATGTCTCCGGGATTTCAACCTCTGGGTAGCCCCCTAAGCTAACCTTTCTGAAGCTTCCATTACTGAGTCTTCTGTCCTGACATCTGGGGTGATGCCTAGCTGTCTTCTGCATAAAACCTTGATGTACTGCTGGGCACAGTGGCTCACGCCTGTAATCCCAGCACTTTGGAATCATAGTGAGTTTATGGTCTGTTGCTCTCAGTAGATTGTACACACCATGAAGGCAAACAGAAGCATGTCTAGTTTACCCCTATGCAGCTTACTTTATTTTTTTTGAGTCATAATCTCACTCTGTCACACAGGTTGGAGATAGGCCCTGGTGACACAAGAGTGCTAAGGAGGGAACAGCCGACCCAGTCTGGGAAGGAGGGACAAGGAGGTGTTTTCTGAAAGAGACCACTGTGCTGAGGCTTAGAAGAGAAGCCAGGTGAAGGAGTTTGTGGGGAGAAAAAGAGGACTTTTCAAGTAGAGAATACGAGCTAGGTGTGGTGGCTTCTGCCTGTAATCCCTGCACTTTGGGAGGCAGAGGTAAGAGGAATGCCTGAGCCCAGAGGTTCAAGACTGACCTGGGCAACTTGGTGAGAACTCATCTCTACAATAAATTTAAAAAATTAGCCAGACGTAGTGGTGCGTGCTTGCAGTTCCAGCAACTTGGAAGGCTGAGGTGGAAGAATCACCTAAACCCAGCAGGTTGAGGCTGTAGTGGCTGTGATCATGCCACTGCATTCCAACCTGTGTGACAGAGTGAGATTATGACTCAAAAAAAATAAAGTAGGTAATACAGCACGAGCAAAGGGCCAGGGCAAGAAACTGAGCAGTGTGTGTTGAAAAACTGGACCAGGAGGCAGGCAGACCCAGGTTCAGATTCCAGTTCTGCCACTTTATCCCTGCAGTCATAACACATCCCATGGGCACTCTGAGCCTCAGTTTCTCTTTTTTTTTTTTTTGTTTGAGTCAGAGTCTCACTCTGTTTTCAAGGCTGGAGTGCAGTGGCACATTCATGGTCACCACAGCCTTGACCTGCTAGGCTTGGGTAATCCTTCCAGCTCAGCCTTCCAAGTAGCTGGAGCTATAGGCACACGCCATCACGCCCGGCTAATTTTTTGATTTATTGTAGATACGAGGTCTCACCAATTTGCCCAGGCTGGTCTCAAACCCCTGGACTCAGGCAATCCTCTTGCCTAGGCCTCCCAAAGTGCCGGGATTACAGGTTTCAGCCATCATGCCCGGCTTTTTGTTGTTGTTGTTAAATTGTAAAGATGAGGTCTCACCAAGTTGCCCAGGCTAGTCTTGAACCCCTGAGCTCAGGCAATCCTTTCACCTTGGCCTTCCAAAGTGCTGGGATTACAGGCCTGAGCCACCGCGCCAGGCTGAGCCTCAGTTTCTTTAGCTGTAACCTCTGTCTCATTGGGGTACAGTAAGGGCTAAACAGCAGAGCAGGAAAGTCTCTGCCAACTGAATTGTGGGGTGGGGGGACGGGTCTTGTGGCCTTTCCCTGTGCTGGCCACTGGCAGCCTCACGTTGTCCTGAGCTCTGGCTCATCCCTGGCACTGGTGCTCAACCTTGTCTTTCTTTGGGGGGGCAGAAGGAGATTCTGCTACACGTCCTGCACTACATTCAGTTCCTTCAGAGGAGCATCGATGTGGCTGAGGCCTTGCTCAAGTTCCACACCACCAACGGGGAAGGTCGACTTGGGGGTAAGTGGTTTAGCTGGTGCTTCCTGGTGCCTGCCATGTGCCAAGCTTTGTTCTGGCCGTCGGGGACACCAACTTAGATGAGTCCAAGCCCTCCCGGACCTCAAGGCCTGGTGGAGGGGGCTAAGTCAGAGAGACGTGCAAGATGCTGTAGGAACTGAGAGGAGGGGACCTTGAAGCTGGGCCTTCGAGGACAACAGGGCCCGGGGAACCCTGCCAGGGAGAAGCAGCAACATGAGTGAGAGCGTGCAGGCGTGAGGAGACACATGTGGAGTGTTTGGGGACAGGGAAGGCGTTGGGTGTGACTAGAGGGACTGGCTAGCACTGGGATGATGGGTGTGGGCTCCTGACTCAGGCACATTTTTGTAACCCTAGTCTCTCTGTGCGTCCGTCCCACCATCTGCAAAACCAGGTTGACACTGCACTTCCCTTCTGTGTTTGTCATGAGGATTAAATGAGTTGATATGGGGAGGACCAAAAACACCCTCCAAATTTATTTATTTATTTTTCAGTCAGAGTCTCACTCCGTCACCCAGGCTGGAGTACAGTGGCATGCTCATGGCTACCCCAGCATCAACCTGCTGGGCTCAGGAGATCCTTTCGCCTCAGCCCTCCAAGTAGCTGGACCTACAGGCACATGCCACCACACCTGGTTAATTTTTTTATTTGTTGTAGAGGCGAGGTCTCGCCAAGTTGCCAGGTTGGTCTCAAACCCGTGGGTCCAGGCAATTCTCTCACCTCAACCTCCCAAAAGTGCTGGGAATATAGGCGTGAGCCACCACGCCTGGCCCCAAAATTTATTTATAAAAAATTGTGTATTTATTCTTCCATGTTTAAACTTCAGTCACCTTCAGAGTACTCTCCGTTTGATGCAATACACTGATCAAGGCACTTTTTTCCACTGCTTAGTTTTTGAACTCGTCGATTTTGATGGCTTTTAGTGCTTCTGCCGTTTTTTGTTTCACCTCTTCCACATCAACAAAGTGTTTCCCTTTGAGGACTTTTTAAATCTGGGGAAACAAAAAAAAAAGTCGTTCATGGTGAGATTGGGTGAATAGGAAAGGTAGAGCACAGGGATCAAGCCATTTGGAGTCAAAAGCTACTGAACACCCAGCATGGTATGGGCAGGTGTGTTGTCATGGTGGAAGAACCAGTCACCTACTCAGATGTTTTTTCACAATGTCGCCTCTCACAACAACGCTAGCTGGTGCACTGATGCCAGCGGGTTCCTATAGCACATACCTAGTACTACAAGGATAATTCTGTTTTTTGGGGGCGTCCCCCCATACATATGGAAAAACATAATACAGTGCCTAGAATATACTAGTCACCCAAGGCAGAAGTGCTGTCCTTGTTGCTGGAGTGTAATGTACACAGGCAGAATGGACTAGGACAGACTAGGACGCCAGGCACAAGATCCAGAAGGGTGGCTGGTGCCTGGCTGTGGCTGTGGCACGTGAAGAGAATTGCTGGAGGATTTTATGCCCAAAAGTCATGATCAGATTTTTTTTTTTTAGAATGAGGTCCCTGACAGAGGATTGGTTATGAAGTGAGAAACTAGAGTCAGGGAGATCAGGGAAGCTACTTTAAGGAGTGCTGATGAGGCCCAACCTCGCATTATAGCTGAGAGTGTGAACAGAAGTGGGTAAATTTCAGAGATATTTTTTCTCCTGTCGGAGTCTCACTCTGTCACCCACACTGGAGTGCAGTGGCATAATCACAATTCACCGCAGTCTCAACCTGCTGGGCTCAGGCCATCCTTCTGCTCAGCCTCCTGAGTAGCTGGGACAACAGGCGTGTGCCACCACATCCAGCTAATTTTTAAATTTTTGTAGAGATGAGGCCTTGCTATGTTGCCCAGGCTGGTCTTGAACTCCTGGACTCAAGTGATCCCCCCACTTTGGCCTCCCAAAGTGCTGAGATTACAGCTGTGAGCCAGTGCTGGGCCATGGAGATGTTAATGAGAAAAACAACAACAACAACAAAAAACAAGGCTGAAGAGAGAGGCCCAGGATGACCCCAGGGTGGGTGGTGGTGCCTACAATATGTTGAGAAAGGTAGGAGGAGGAACTCGTTTGGGGTGGGGAAGAGGATGAAGCATCTGGGATGTGTTGAGTCTGTTCTCCCTCTTGGTGAAGGGCCAGACTACCCCTGAGGAAATCTGAGTTTTCACCAGATTTTGCCTTTTTTGCCTCCTGGCTGTGCAACCTCAGACAAGTTGGATCTCCTCCCAGTGCCTCAGTTTCCCCATTTGTAAAGTCAGTCTGAGGACCCACCCTGCCCCAGGATTGGGGAACATTATTTAGAAAGTAAGAGAAAAGCCGGGCTCCGTGGCTCAGTTTGTAATCCCAGCACTTTGGGAAGCTGAGGTGAGTGGATTGCCTGAACCCGCGGGTTCGAGAACCACCTGGGCAACTTGGTGAGACCTCATCTCTACAATAAATCAACAAAATTAGCTAGGTGTGGTAGCACGTTCCAGCTACTTGGAAGACTAAGGCGGAAGGATCACCGGAGCCCAGCAGGTCGAGGCTGCGGTGGCTGGGAGTGGCCACTGCACTCCAGTCTGGGTGACAGAGTGAGACTCCAACTCAAAGGAAAAAAAAGAAGGTAAGAGTTGAAGTCAGGTGAGGATGGGGAATCTGACCTGTTTCCTTCTCCCTCTGTCGGAACCCAGCCTCAGGCCCAGCCAGGAGGAGATACTTTACCCCCTCCAGTTCCCCCAGCACTCAGAAGGCTCATCTTTGGGGGGCCTGCCAGAAACCTCGGAAGAAGAAGCTGATCCGGGCATCAGGTACCAGCAATCAGTGGAAAAGGAACAGGAAGCAGGGTGGCACGAGAGCAGGTCTTCTATTCCAGGGATGCCATCACACTGGGGACCTACTTGGCAATCTTGGCCTGGGTTCAACTCCTAGCTCCTCCTTGTACTAGCGCTGAGGCCTCAAACCCAGAAAGTTGACTTTCACTGGACAGACAGATCCTAGGCATTGATATATATATATATATATATATATATATATATATATG
>NW_007253014.1:9563-13394 GCF_000164805.1 Carlito syrichta | reverse complement strand
CCAAGTAGCTGGAACTACAGGCATGTGCCACCATGCCTGGCTAAGTTTTTGATTTATTGTGGAGATGAGGTCTCACCAAGGTGCCCAGGCTGGACTCAGGCAATCCTCTCACCTCTGCCTCCCAGAGTACTGGGATTACAGGGGTGAGCCACTGTGCCCAACTTCAGTATTTTTTTTAAACTCACAATGCGATTCTAAGGTGTGGACAGGGGCTGGACTAAGTGGCCTCTAACTGAGGATCTGGGCCTGCCCAGAAGGGCTGGTATGTGAGCAGGCTAGGCAGAGCTTTGAAACAGGTTGTCAGATCCACAGCAAAGAAGGCCCCCACCCGAGCCACACTCTGGTGACAGGACCCCGGGGCCCCTCTGACGGCTACTCTCTGCTCTCTCAGAATGCCAGACTCGGATCCAGAAGCCTCGCCGCTCTCTGATCCTGGACAAGCCTGAGAAGCTGATGGCCTCATCCCCAAACCAGAAAGGAGGAAACATGGGGGAGACCACCACACCTCCAAGATGCCCTGACTCCTACGGTTGCCCCGAGGCTGCATCATCCTCATCTCAATGTGATAGAAAAGGAGGTCTGTCCCAGCTGACATTACTGAACATGGCCAAGAACACTGTCCACTGTGACCCCTCAAGTTGGTCTTTTTCCTCACCATTAATTTAGTCTTTCAGGCCATGTGTGGTGGCTCAAGCCTGTAATCCCAGCACTTTAGGAGGCTGAGGTGAGAGGATTGCCTGAGCTCACAGGTTTGAGACCAGCCTGAGCAATTTGATGAGCCCTCACCTCTACAAGAAATCAAAAAATAAGCCTAGCATGGTAGCATGCACCTGTAGTTCCAGCTACTTGGAAGGCTGAGGCGGAAGGATCGCCGGAGCCCAGCATGTCGAGGCTGCAGTGGCCGGGAGCGTGCCACTACACTACAGCCTGGGCGACAGAGTGAGACTCCAACTCAAAAAAAAAATTTAGTATTTCATTTAGATGCTATTTGGGGCACCTGCTGTGTCCCAGACACAGTACTAGTAGTGAGAATACAACAGTGAACAAGAAAGACCCTGCCTCTCCCTTCCCGGAGCTTTTAACCTTGTTCCTGTGTTCCTTTTCATTTCTGGCTCTATCATGGTGGTATGGGTGGGATGAGATCAGTGTCACCCTTGGGTCTGGGCTTCAGGTCACTGAACAGACTGAGGGCAGGGCCTCCTTATCAGGCTTCACTTGAGGCAGCCAGACTCTCTCGTGACTCCCCTGTCATCACACTAGTTTGGAAAAGATGTGATGACAGCTGCAGGGTGCTGGTGAGAGGGAGATTTGAATTCAAGACTGCGAGACCCCAAGTCATCTCATTCCCCCATGTGTTCATACAGCCCTTATGCCTTGAGCACCTCCTCTGTACCAGGCCATGTGCCAAGGTTGGGGGGAGTGGGGGATGGTGACACATCAGTGACCAAATTCGCAGTCCAGTTTTTTGTGTGTGTGTGTGTGTGTGTGTGTGTCGAAGTCTCACTGTCACTGAGGCTGGAGTACAACGGCATGCTCATAGCCACTGCAGCTTCCATCTGCGGGGTCACTCACATCACCAGATACTGGCAGTCCAGAGTGATCCAGGCTTGCCCAAGAGGCTGGAGACCCAGAGGAGGCATCTGACCCAGCCCGCGGGTCAGTAAAGGCTCAGATCTTCCTGCTAGCTCTGTGACCTTGGGCAAGTTACTTGAGATCTCACTGCCTCAGTTTACTTACCTGTAAAACAGGTATAATAATGGTACCCTTTGGCAAATTGTTGCCGAATGGTGTGTGAGATGCTCAGGAAGGTGCTTCACGGTGCTTACCGCATGCATATTTGCTATCCTCCTCAGCATTCCCCTCAGGGGTGTTATCATCATTAAAACTCAAAAAAAAAAAAAAAAAAACTTCTGATAGTATTGTGGGATTCAAGAAGCCTAGGGGTGATTTGGGGTATCCCCAGCTTCACACAGAGGTCTTGCAACCTGAGGTTTTGGCCTGGATGGGGAGTGAGAGACCATGTGGCAGAACCTGCCTCCGCCCATCCCCTGAGTCTGGGAGTCCTGAAATTTGGCCTAGTCCACAGGAATAGGCATCCTGATCTGCCCCCTTAGGCTGTTACAGAAATGCCCAAGATGGTGGGCCTTATCCTGCCTGCGAGGCCCAGGAAGGTGCTGAGAGGATCCGTTTTCTCAATGAGACACAGCCCTGTCCGAGGTAAGGGAGCCCCAGGGGTGCTAAGTGGGTGGCACTGAGGTGTTGGCTTGCCGTGGCTGAGGGGTAGTGAGATGAGGCTGACTGTTGGTCCCTTCAGCACCGCTAAGGGCCTAGCTTTGTGCTGGCTGCTGTGAGCTCACAAGAAACCTGACTTCCTATTTCAGGGACATGGCTGCAGCCTCCTCACTGGTTTCCCTACCTCCCTGCCGCCCCTCCAGCCCATCCTCACTTGACCAAGTGACTTTTCTAACACACAGACCTTGATCATGTCAGCTGTGGTTTAAAGTCCTTCCTTAGTGCCTACAGGGTAGAGCCCAAATATCTTAACTGGCACATGAGACCTCTGTGGTCTCCAACTCACCTTGTCAGCCCTCTCTCCTGCCCTTCACCTGTGAATCATACATTTAACAACACTGGATATTCGGTGTTACCCACAGAGACATACCCTGGCCCTTCTGGGCTCTTCTCCCTCTGCACCTGGAAAACAGCCCATCCTCCAAGCTGAGCTCACCACAGTCGCACTGCCTCAGAGCCCTTTGGTCACAGCCCTGCTCCCCATGTCATCAGCATCTGCTTATCAGCTGGTCTGTCTCCCAAGACTTGAAGCCCCCTGAGGGTGGGAGCCTCCTCTGGCTGAGCTTTCTGCCTACAGCACTCCCCCAAGGGCCAGTGTGGCCAATCCATGTCTTCACAGTTGGCCACACTGAGACACCCAAGGGAGCCACACAGAAGTTTCCAGCCCAGGGCTGTGTGTCTGTCTCTTAAATCCCACGCCTTGCAGGCAGAAGCTGGTGTTCTACGATTCCATTGAGGAGGTGAATAAGAAGTCCCCGGATGCTGACCCTTGGCTTCCTGCCTGGACCCTGGAGGGCAGCCCGCATGGTGACTGAAACTGTCTCTTCTCCTTAGAGGCTGGTGTGGGCCTCCATATACTTTCTTTCCAAGCATTTCTGTGAAAGCAGGGAATGGAGGTCAGCTAAGCACAAGGATGGCAAGCAGTGTGCCTGCCGTGTCTTCACCATAGGTTTCCACAGCAGACATTGCTAATCGATCGTCACTCTTTACTACTCTTTCCTTTGTGCCAAGATACTGCCTCGGAATTTTTTTTTTCTTTTGTCCAGTTAAGGTCTCACGCTCACCGAGACAGAGTACAGTGGCACAGTCATGGCTCATGGCTCACTGCAGCTTCAACCTCCTGGACTCAGGCGATCCTTCCACCTCAGCCTCCCCAGTAGCTGAGACTACGGGCAATGCCACCATGCCCTGCTAATTTTTTGGTTTTTAGTAGAGACAGGATCTCACTATGTTGCCCAGACTGGTCTCAGACTCCTGGGCTCAAGCAGTCCTCCCGCCTCAGCCTCCCAAAGTGCTGGGATTACAGGCATGAACCACTGCTAGATTTATTTATTTATTTATTTTTGAGTTGGAGTCTCACTCTGTCGCCCAGGCTGGAGTGCAGTGGCATGCTCACAGTCACCCCAGTGTCAACCTGCTGGACTCAGGTTGTGATCTTTCCGCCTCTGTCTTCCAAGTAGCCAGAACAACAGGTGTGTGCTACCATGCCCAGCTAATTTTTTATTTATTGTAGAGACAAGGTCTCACCAAGTTGCCCGG
>NW_007253014.1:1822-9226 GCF_000164805.1 Carlito syrichta | reverse complement strand
TTGAGGCTGCGGTGGCCAGGAGTGGCCACTGCACTCCAGTCTGGGTGACAGAGTGAGACTCCAACTCAAAAAAACAAACAAACAACAAACAAAACCCCACGGGCTCCCAAAATGCTGGGATTACAGGCTTAGCCACCTAGCCTGGCCTTTTTTTTTTTTTTAACACAACACTGCAGGTAGCTACAGTCTGTCATATCTGGCACATTATAATCTTGATTTTTTTTTTTTTTTTTTTGAGTCGCTCTGTCACCCAGACTGCAGTGCATGCTCACAGCCATCGCAGACTTGACCTGCTGGGCTCAGGTGATCCTTTCTGCCTCAGCCTTCCAAGTAGCTGGAACCACAGGCACGCACCACCATGCCCAGCTAATTTTTTTTAAATTTGTTGTAGAGATGAGGTCTTGACAAGTTGCTTGGGTTGGTCTGATTTTTTTTTTTTTTTTTGCCATCCTGACATAATGCTAAACCTCATGCCTCTTAATTTCTTCTACCAAAAATTCAGAATTCAAAATTGGCAGAGTCACCCTTCCCCAACTGTGGCCCCCAACTCACCTTGTCAGCCTTCCCTCCTGCCCTTCACCCATGAACCTTACACCTAACAACACTAGATACTCGCCATTCCCCAGCATCTGGCACCACCTCCTCAATGACAGCTGCTGAGCCAGGCTCGGTGGCTCAGCCTGTAATCCTGCACCTTTGGGAGACTGAGGTGAGTGGATTGCCTGAGCCCGCAGGTTCAAGACCTGCCTGGGGAGGTGAGACCTCATCTCTACAATAAATCAAAAAATTAGCCGGGCGTGGTAGCGCACGCCTGTAGTTCCAGCAACGGAAGGCTGAGGCAGAAGGATCGGCGGAGCCCAGCAAGTCGAGGCTGCGGTGGCCAGGAGAGGCCACTGCACTCCAGACTGGGCGACAGCGTGAGACTCCAACTCAAAAAAAAAAAAAAAGACAGCTGCTGTGTTGGGGCAGAGGGCAATCTCTGGCTACACTCCTGAGCCTGCTGTTTCCTTTTCAGGCAGCCCACTAGCCTTGGGGCCTCCCCAGATTGATGTCTGGAGTGCAACAGGCCACCCGAATGAGATCCTAGGGCTCAGCCCTTCCCTCTTCAGCTCCCCAAGCAAACTACTTCCAGATCAGATCCTGGAGGATGACTCTGAGTATCTGACCCAAGGTGAGCATCCAGGCTGGCAGAAAACATGTAGTGCTTGGCTGGGCACGGTGGCTTACACCTGTAATCCCAGCACTTTGGGAGGCTGAGGCAGGAGGATAGCTTGAATCCAGAAGTACAAGAACAGCTCAAGCAATGTGGTGAGACTTTATCTCTACAAAAAAATTTTAAAAATTAGGTAGGCATGGTGGCATGTGCCTGTAGTCCCAGCTACTTGGGAGGCTGAAGTGGGAGGATCACTTGAGCCCAGGAGATTGAGGCTGCAGTAAGCCATGATCATGCCACTGCACTCCAGCATGGGTGACAGAGTGAGACCTCGGCTTAAAAACAAAAAACACGTGGTGCTCAGGCCTGTGCTGGGCCATACTGGATATCCAGAGGTGAATCCTACTCAGGCCCTGCCTCAAAGAGCCCACAGCCTAGCTGGGAAACTGCCCCAAGCCAGTGAGGTGAGTGGAAATTTCTGGGATCCCACTGCAGGGAGCCACTCACTCTGCCCTGGGGTTAGAGGTGCCTAAGAGAGCTGGCCTGTGAGCTGGATTTGGACACGAGGTAGAAGATCCCTGACCGGGCTCGGTGGCTCAGCCTGTAATCCCAGCACTTAGCAGGCTGAGGCAGAAGGATAGGCTGAGGGGGAAGAATCCCCTGAGTCCAAGAGGTCAACCCTGGGATGGCCATGAGCATGCCACTGCACTCCAGCCCAGGTGACAGAGTGAGACTCCCACTCAAAAAAAAAAAAAAGAAGAAGAAGAAGATTCCCACAGGAGAAAGCCAAAGAAGGGATTTCAGCTAGCAGGGACAGTGGACTGAGGCATGGTGCAGTGAGAGAAGCATTTCTGTCCTAGCAACCCTCTGGTCTCCCTCCCTGGCAGCTCTGTTTGAAAAAGCCTTCCTAGATCTTGAGTCTTTGCCATCTCCCTGCACACCTGAGGCTCTGGAGAAGAAGGTAGGCATCATCCACGGACACGTCTTTTCACACGTTACTTGCAGCTTGATCCACTCACCTATCCCCTCACCCTTTCAGCCTTCCACCCACTTGCCTGTCCCTCTCCTCATGTATTTCCTCATCCTCCTCAAAACTCATCCATCTTCTGTGCTCACGTGCCCAGCTTCTGAGCACTCACTGCCGCCCAGCAGACGCCTGCTTTGTGCCGGACACTTGGAATAAATTACACAAAAAGGATAAAAGCTAATAGCTGTCAGGTGCCATGAAAGACCCCACATAATTATATAACTACTTTATGATGTTGTGGCCCCATCTGACACATGAGGAAACTGGAATCAGAAGAGTGACCCAGAAACCCACAGTTGGAATAGAGACCAAAACCCGGGACTATCTCCCTCCAGCCCCTGGGTGGCCCCTGTAGCCACCATCTGCCCCCTAGGAGGCCACCGTCCCATGGAAAGGCAGCCTGTCTGTAGGCCCTGTTCTTCCTCCAGTATCACCTCAGTGAATACCTGAATTAGTGGCAGAAACAAAAATAGACACCGATGGTGGATCTCGTAGTTAGCACCAGACACTGTGCAAAGTGCTTCTCACCCCTGGAAGGCTTATCTCGTGACCACTACTTTGTAGATGAAATCGGTGCTCAGAGAAGCCATGACTCACCCAAGGCGTCACAGCTAATAAGCAACTAGTAAAGTCAGGCACATGAGAAGATATTGCTCCAAAGTAGGAGGCAGATGCCCTGAGCCCAAGCCAGCCCCTCTCTCACCATCATGGGGACTTCAGGACAGTTGCTTGAATGTCCAGGGGGTGTTGAGATGAGGTTGTCTTTAATCTGAGCCGTATGTTCACACATTAAGTCCTAGAAAAGCAGTGATGGGGGGATGCAAGGACCCCGGCTTGTCTCTCCTCCCATCTTTCTCCCTCATCATGGCCCAGGACACACCCTCTGAGGCCCCCGAAGAGCCTCCCAGCTCCCACAGCCAGTCCTCAGTCTCGATGAACCACTGCTACCTCTCACTGAGTGAGGACAGCAAAGCATCGTCCAGCCCTAGCTCGGAGGCCAGCACTGTGGAGTCCCTGTGGAGGCAGCAGGAGGTGAGAGTCGGCCACCCACCACCGAGGCCAGGTGTCTCCCACCCTCTCTCACATCTCTCTGTCCCGCCAGGAAGTGCAGGCTGACCCTGAGGGCTTGCAGTCCTCCAGTGATGAGGATGGAGACTATACGTGGACCCCCACCCGGCGGGCCTCAGCCCTGCCCACAGCTGGGAGAAAGGCCAGGAAGGTCCAAGCAGGCAGGGGCCCTGTGAAGCCCAAGGAGAACAAGAAGGCCCTCTGCCCCGCCCAGCTGAAGAAAAAGTGTGTCAATGGCTTTATCATGTTCTGCAGGATGAACCGGAAGCAATACATCCGGTGGGTGAGGGTCCTCTTTGGTCCTGGGCAAGGCCCCACCTTCATCGTCTGCCCGCCCCCCACGCCATGTGGCTCCCCATGGCTGTCTTCCCACATTTGCCCCTTCCTGGAACCCACTGACCCTTTCTCAACCACAGTTCTCTCCCAGAATTTCACCTGGCCCCGCTGTGTCAGTCGTGGCCTCTCAGTTGTGAGCGCCAAAACCCAAGTCAGACTTCAGACCTAAGAAACAAAGGAAGTGCATTGGCTTATAGAACCCCAAAAGCAGGGCAGGTGTAGACTGCCTTCAGAAGTGGTTGGTTGTAGGGCTCAAACAATGGTGTCTGGAATTGTCCCTCTCTCAACTCCACTGTCTTCTGGACTGGCTTCATTCTCCAGCCTGCAGGGTCATCTTGGGTCACCCCGGGAGCTGCGGGCTGATGTCCTGTCACCCATCCTAGTGGTAGTGGGAGGACATCTCCATGACTTCAAGCAAAAGTGTTTGGGGCTGACTGATGGATCAGGTGCCCAACTCCAACCCATCACTCCAAATCAGGGGTTAGGGGCCACCCTAGAGAAGAACTGGTTCCTTTACAGGAAGACTCAGTTCCCTGCACTCCTGAGACACTGGGTTGCCTCCTTGTGTATTTTTGCTTTTGTTTTTTTTTTTAGTCAAAGTCTCACTCTGTCACCCAAACTGGAGTGCAGTGGCACGCTCACCACCACCACAGCCTCGACCTGCTGGGCTCAGGTGATCCTTCTGCCTTAGCCTTCCAAGTAGCTGGAACCACAGGCGTCTGCTACCATGCCCAGCTGATTTTTTGATTTATTGTAGAGACGAGGTCTCGCCATGTTGCTCAAGCTGGTCTCAAACGCCTGAGGTCAGGTAATCCTCTCGCCTCCGCCTCCCAAAATGCTGGGTGGCATGAGCCACCACGCCTGGCTACCTCTCGTGAACAGCCACTTAATGCATTGTCCTTGTACTCAGCTCCAGCCGTGCGCAATGGAGGCCTTGTGGACCACCAAGGTTAGGAAGGATCTGAGTTCTCTAATGAGGGTCCCAGCCAGCACAGGACCCTTGGGTGGCCGTGCCGCTGCCTCCGCCCAAGTCAGGTGCCCCACGGGCCTCTCCTGACTCCTCCTCTCCCTCCTCCTCTCTGTCCCAGAGCCTGCCCCGGGACGGCGTCCACAGCTGCCACCAAGGAGCTGGCCCAACTGTGGCGGGTGATGACTGAGCAGGAGCGGAGACCATACTGGTGAGAAGACCCTGCCAGAGGTGTGGGTGGGGAGGCCTTCCTCACCCTCACTTCTGCTCTGATCTTCACCCTTTGGTTTCACGCTGTTGGAAACAGGCTGGGGGTTCACTGGGCCAGGGAATTTGTACGTTACCATTTTTTTTTGAGTTGGAGACTCACTCTGTCGCCCAGGCTGGAGTGCAGTGGCACACTCACAGGCACCATAGCCTGGATCTGCTGGGCTCAGGTGATCCTTTAGCCTCAGCCTTCCAAGTAGCTGGAAGCGCAGGTGCGTGCCACTATGCCCAGCTAATTTTGGATATATTGTAGAGACGAGGTCTCTCCAAGTTGCCCAGGTAATCCCCTCGCCTCAGCCTCCCAAAGTGCTGGGATTACGGGCTTGAGCCACTGTGTCTGGCCTACACTACCACTTTTTATGAGCTCTTTGGGGGTGACAGGCAGAAAGGCCCTCCGCCCTGTAGCCAAGAGGGCAAACGGACTAATCCGGGGTCTGGGCCCTGCTGCCCGAGTTCCTGTTGTCCCCTCTGCCACATGGAGTTTTTCAGAGCATAGTCTCCGCTTCCCAACTCTTGGCCCCCCTTTTCCCTCCTGCTCTTCAACACCCCCTCCTTCCCTGAAACCCTGTCCCCCACCAGCTTCAGAAAGCTGCCACCTGCCCAATTCCCAGTTGACCCCTGAGCACCACAGTCTGTGCAGTTTTGAACAGATCCTCAGAGAAGCGTGGAACTCCAGCGGAGAGCCCGTGGCCGGGCCCGTCTTAGACAGCAGGACCTGGAGGCCCAGAGGCTCATCTGGTCCTTGGTCACTGCAGGGGCCAGAGGCTGGGGGTGGGACAGAGCTGTCAGGGAGGTGAGTGAGACCCTACAGTCGTGGGGCCGCCGTCTCCCCGCAGCATCAAGGCTCGCAGGTTCAGCCGCCAGCACAACCGCATCGTGAAGCAGGAGCACTCCAGCAGCGAGGACGAGGACTGGGCACCCCCCAAGCCCTTCTACCAGCTGTTGGCCGAGAAGGCCCGCTCTGCCCTGGAGGCGGCCTCGCCGCAGTGAGAGGCAAAGCCACTGCTCTCCCTGGCCCCTCCTGGCAACCGCAGCTCTTGTTTGAAGCCAGGAGTCCTGCTAGCCCTGTCCTCCAGGGGGCTGGGAAGGAGTATTTATTGGCCCCTGCACTCAGCAGTTACTGGCGGGAACGGCTGCCCCCTCACAGCCCGGCTTCTACCCTGCAGCTTCAGAGGAACCCCAGGGCAGGAGGGAGGAAACCCCAAATGAAATGCAGGGCTCCCCTACCCTTCCTTTCCCCAGCCCTGAACCCATGGTTTCAACCCTGTTCATTCTCACCTCACCCCCTCCTTCCCCCGTTCTATTTATAGACTATTTATTGTTTTAAGCAAAATAAAGCAAGTGGAGCCCTCGTTACCAGCAAAGGAGAAAAGTGCAGGCTGTCCCGCATCCCTGCTCCCTCGCCTGGGCAGTCCCTCCACCCACTCTGCAGGCCACACTTGAAGGAAACCTCGCCACCCTTACCTTCCCAAGGTGCACCCCAAACCACGCAAAGTCCTGCCCACCTCAGGAAGTAGCGGTCAGTCACATCTCTAGTTGGGCCAAGCCATTTGGAAGGTAACCCACACCCCCCATAGTTCTGTCGTCTGGAAACTTTATTTTAACTGAAATGGAGGCATAACATGTCCTAGAAAAATAAACATTTAAGATACAAACTAGACACAGGGGCCAGGTTGCCCCAGGGGATGGGGGATCTTTGGTCTGGGGCTGGATGAGGGCTTTAGTCCTGGGAGCTAATGGAGGGGCTGCCGCCCTTCCCACACCTGCACCCCCTTTCGGCAGGAAGGGCTGTGCTGGGGGAAGGTCTGTCAGTCTCGGGGCATGGACCGCCTGTCCTCCACCCCCAGATTCCAAGCGTCGTGAGAACACTAGGTATCAGCGGAGCTATTAATAGTCTTTCAGGGAGTGATAGGGACAGGGTTCATGGGGGTGGAAATCCAGCCATTTGGCAGGGTTTTCAGCTCACAGCTAGTACCAGGTGGAGGGATCACAGCCCCTGAGTCAGGACTCCCCGAGTCCCCCCATACACATGGCAGGGCAGAGCAAGGAGAGGGCTGTCACATGAGGCCTCCCATCCAGATGGGGACGGTGCCCCAGACAGGGAGTGGACAGGGGCAAGTCCCCAGCGCCGCCTGGAGCGGCTGACCGGGCCAGAAGAATGTAGTGTGTGAACTCCAGACGGCGTGTGTCTGAGAGGGTCCCTCCTCCCAGGTCCTCGAGCACCATTGTCAGAAGAGGCGATGGGGGGCGGGGTCACAGCTCCAAGGGCTCTTCCACAGGCACCGACTGTAGCTGGGTCAGGACCTTGGCCTCGGCTTCCAGCCCCTCATCCACCTCGCCCCCTGCCGTGGCCCCCAGGAGCAGCCCCTCGGGGCCGGGGGCCGGCAGCCTCAGCACGGCGTGGGGGGCCTGCGTCCCCAGCCCCTTTTCCGCTTCCAGGAGCCCCTCTGTCCCTGCGCTCAGTTCCAGCCCTGCTGGCCAGAGGGGCACGGCCGCGGGTGACAGCATCAGCCCCTCGGGCGGGGGTGGCGGGAAGCTGGGCAGGAGGCCCGAAGAGTCTGGGGAGAAGGACAGGCTGGCGCCGGA
>NW_007253014.1:0-1733 GCF_000164805.1 Carlito syrichta | reverse complement strand
GGCCTCCGGGAGGGCAGGGCTGGGTGCCACAGGGAGGGCTCCTTCAGGCACTGAGACGCTTGTCTCTGGCTTCAAGGGCAGGGCCAGGCCGGGGGCTGGCGGCAGGACCTGGGAGACCAGCATGCTGGTGGGGAAGGTGGCGGTGAGGATGATCTTGCCCTGCTGCAGGGCCACACCCGTCACGATGGGGCTGCCAGACACAGGGTTGGCCAGGAGGAAGTTTCCTGTGGGGAGAGGAGTGTCCCACCGCAAGGTTAGGGGTGGACTTGGCCATAGGGCAGGCAGACAGATGGGGGAAGGGCTGAAGCCTCAAGGCACCGGGCCGGCACAGAGGGGCCCGGGGACTTGACAGGGATGAGATGCCCCCCGGAAGCCCATGGACAGCCCCCTCCCTCTCTGAGATAACTGCACCCCTCCCCCCAGGCCTGAGAGCGGCAGTCGGGGTACCTGGGGCAGCGGCCGAAGGCAGCTGCAGGGCCGTCACGCCCACCCCGGAGTTGATCAGGTGCACGTTGGCAGGGCCTGCTGCCGCTGCCACCTTCACAGGGCTGGCTGTCCCCGCCGCCAGCAGCTGTAGGGGCCCCACGGCCTGGGGCAGGGTCACCACCTGCGAGGTGGGCACCACCTGGGGCAGGTTCAGCAGCGGGGAGGTGGGGCCCAGGCCCGTTGGGTACCCTGGGGGTGGGGACAGTGGCACCACCTGTGGAGCAGCCACAGCAGGCACTGGTCCTGGGGGCAGAGGAAAGGTGGCGGCCGGCGGCGGGCCCGGCACCACTTGGGGCAGGGGCCCTGGGACCTCCTCTCCGGCCGGCCCCGAAGCAGCCACCTGGGTCCCCTTGGTCTCGGGGGCCTCAGGCTGAGCCTCCTCCAGCCGAACCTCCCCGGTCTGAGGGTCCAGGACCAGGGCGGCTTTGGCCTCGCTGGCCCCCTGGGGACTGGGCTGCGTCGGAGGGGCGGCCCCGCCCCCCGTGAGCAGCAGGGGGCCCAGGCTGGGGGCCTCGCCCAGGGCCAGGCTGTTGATGATGACCGGGCTCCCGTTGAGGAGCACGGCGGGAGGGCTGCCGGCCGCCAGGAAGCTCCCGTTCACCAGGATGGAGGGGGAGGCCGGGCAGGGCGCGGGAGGGGTGGCCCCGGCCAGGAATATGGAGCCCTGGGCCGTGGTCTCCGCGGGCACGGGGGCCGCCCCCCTCTCCAGGTCCTCAGGACTTCGGCTGGACTCGTCCTCGGTCGTGGGGTTCCCATCAGACTCGCTGGCGGGAGAAACCATCGTGAGGACTGCGAGCCGCTGCGTCGGCGGCCGCGCCTCCCCGGCACAGGCCGCCCGCGCGCCCACCCTTCCCGAGCTGTCGGGGCCCCTCGCGCGGGCTACGACGCCTCTCCGAGACCGCCTGGGGCCCGGGGCCTCGCGCCGACGTCGAGGGGAGGGAGAGGCCCTGCCTCCCGCTGCCTGGGCCTCGGGTCCCCGGAGGCTGCGCATCCAGGGCGCCCTGAAGTTTCCCGGCTGGGCGGAACGCGGGCGGGTGGCCTGGAGAGAGCGAGGCGTGGACGCCGGCCCAGTGCCCGACGCCCTCCCCGCGGGGCGTCAGAGGGGGGAGAGGCCGGCCGCACGGGGTGGGAGGGGAAGGGCTTGGGTTACAGGGAAACCGGAGCCCGGGAAGGTTCACGTTTCACAACAAAGGCAGGCGACCGGCCACGCTGTTTGGGCCCCGAGGGGTTGGGGCGGCGGGGAACCG
>NW_007253013.1:1227565-1228685 GCF_000164805.1 Carlito syrichta | reverse complement strand
GAAATCCCATTTAAAAAAAAAAAAAAAAAAACTAAATAAGAAACGCTCCCCGCCAGTTTATCAGCTAGCTTGGATGTAAGGTGCAGTGGTTTAACTACTTAAAATTCCTGACCGCAAATTTCCGTCTGGCCTCGATATTGTTAATTTCCCCCCCACGAGCTCAGAAGCGCTCTCTGGTTAACACTGCTTCTAACGAAAGATGACTTTACGCCAGTACAAAGGCTTTCCTCTCCAGCCGCTTCGGTACAAGGGGAAGTGGATAAGGTTTCTCAGCGTAGTCAGGGCTTCAAGGCCGCGCCTCCATATAGCGGGGAGGACTCGCCGCACCCATTTAACCCTTACCTGACTCAAGACGTCGGGCAGGGCGTAACGAAATCCGGCCGACCGTGACTTTAAAGCGCAAATCCTCCGGTCCGCGCCACCCGCAGCCACCCCCCCTGGCTCCGCCCAAGCTGGTGCCTCCGCACAAGTCCCCGACTCTCCTCCTTTGTCATGGCGGATCTGTGTCAAGGAGCCCAACCTACCGCTGAGTGTTAATTTCCCCCCCACCAAAGCCAGAGGGAGGAGCTGCCCGCGCCCCCGCCCAGGCCGCGGGGGGAGGGAAGCCGCCCGCCCGACCCGGGGGCAGAGACGCCCGCGCGCCCGCAGAAGCGGAACCACCGCCGGCCCCGGCGCCGACACACCCGCTCCCACCCGGCGTCTCCTCCGCCACCGAGCGCCGCCGGTGCCCATGGAGCGTCGACTCGGGCCCGACAGCTGCAGCCGGTGGGGGAGGGGACGAGCCACACCCAGCCGAGCGGGGCCACCGCCGGCTGTTATGCCCAGCTCTCCGCCCCGCAAAGCAGGATGTGCACCCCCAGCCCCGGCGCAGGAACCCCCTACCCTCGCCCACCGGGGAGGAGAGCCGGCCGCGGCTTCCTGGGCCGCTTCTCCACCCCCCGGGCTCAGAGCCCCCACCCGCGCCTCCCCGCCCATCGCACACAGAAAAAAAGGTCAGTCCCATCCCCCACCCCAGCCGGGAAAATTCAAGTCCTTCCTGCCACCGCGGAACCCAGGACCTTCAGCCCGAAACACCAGGCGAGCCCCACCCCAACACCTCGCCCCAGTGGGCGCCCCCGGC
>NW_007253013.1:1213369-1226613 GCF_000164805.1 Carlito syrichta | reverse complement strand
CCGCTCCCCGGCGCGCGCCCTGCCCGCCCGCGCTAGAGGCCCGCGGAGGAGCGCGCGTCCTCGCCCGCCGCCGGCCTCCTCCCCACCCCGCTCGGCCTCCACTTCTCCACTCTCGTCCCGAGAGCACCTGGGCAGGAAGCTGCTTTCCTAATGTTGCCACCCGCCGCTAGCCCCCTTCCTGGCCTTCCCTCGGGTGCCAGACGCCCCCACGGTCTCTCCCCCGCAAGCTCCGCCGGCCCACTCTTCCTCCCGGCCTGCGGGCAGGAAATTTCTCCCCACCCCCACCTCAGCTTGCGCGCCGTCTGCCTGCGCCTGCGCCTGCGCCGGGCACTCCCTCTAGCCGGGGCTCCCGTTCGGCAGCATCCGGGCCCTTCGCGTTCCCCCCACCTGCTCCCCGCGGCCCGGCCCGGCCCGCCCCGCCCTGCCCTCGGTGCTCCGCTGTGGTCACTGCCCCCGGGCCGTCCCAGGGCAGGGTTACGAGAGTGACTCGGGCATTGTGATGGGCACTTGGAGGGGAGGCAGGGCGCGGTCGGACGGCGGGGGAGGGGGGCGCGACCCCCGCCGCTCCCGTCGCCGGGCGGGGCCGACCTGGGCGCGGCCCCTCCCTTCCTCCTCCCGCCGCGACTTTACCTGCAGCTCGGGGAAGCGGCCTGAGACCTTTTAAGGCTCGGAAACGGGAGTGAGGCGTCCGGTCCCCGAGCGTGGCTGAGTGACGGGGAGGTTTTCCAATCGGGAGCTCGGGATCTGCGCTCGGTGACAGCCGCGAGGGGACAATGGGTGGGGGGCGAGGTGGGCCGGGGCGGCGGAGCCGCGGCCGCCTTCGGACAGGGGGCGAGACAGCCTTGGACGGATGTTGGAGGGGTCGAGGGGCCTTGGCAGGAGGAGAGGCCAGAAACAGGCTTGAGCGCGCGGCTTCGTCTCGCGTAGCTTTTTCTACCCAAATAAATAAAGCTCTCCCTTGAAGACCTCGTACCGCAGTGATTTGAACATAAAGACCACTGCCTTTTTGCCCCCTGGAAGCCAGCTTTGAAGGGACGTCGTGGCTCCCAGGGCCCCAGCTGGCGGTGGGAGTAGCCAAGGGCCGGGCGAGGGGACAGGGGCCCAAAGGAGGGGGGAGAGGGGCCGAAATCGCAGGTGCCGAAGACGGCAGGGACCCTGCCCCCAGCCGACCTCAGGAGGTTGGAGAGACGCCTTCATCGTGTGAGTTGCCTCTGCCCCTTTCCCGCCGAACGTGTTGGCGTAGAGAAGAGACCAGGGCTCGGGTGACCTGCAAAGCCGCTTGCCTCCCTCACGGACGTGGACTCTTCCTCCGATCCTCGTGTAAACTCCACTTTGGCCTCAGTGGTTCTTCCAGCGTGTCTTTACTGAGCACCTACTGGCTCTTCCAGCGTGTCTGTTGAGTACCTCCAAGGGGCCTGCACTAAGCTCAGCCGATGAAAGCCTCAGGAGGTCAACCCCCAGCTCTCCAGAGGATTCCGTTTCTCAGCAGTAGACACGACATGACTCCTCACTCATTCAGTACTTGGTCTTTTCTATACGTTGAATACAATGTCTGGACCACAGGAATCTTCTGCAGATCAATTTTTGTCTGAAAGGACAACTGGCATTTAGAGAGTATAGAACAGGAAAAGCACCAGGTGCGGTGGCTCACGCCTATAATCCCAGCACTGTGGGAGGCGGAGGCCGAGTCTAGGGGTTGGAGACCAGTTTGGGCAAGTTAGGGAGAGCTCATCTCTACAATAAAAAAAAAAAAAAAAAAAAAATTAGCTGGGTGTGGCAGCACAGGCCTGGAATTCCATGTAATTCCAGCTACTTGGAAAGTTGAGGTAGAAGGATCACCTCCGCCCAGCAGGTCGAGACTGTGTTGGCTGTGACTGTGCCACTGCACTCCAACCTAGGTAGGTGACAGTGAGACTCCTCAAAAAAAAAAGAACAAGAAGGGCATTTCTGGTGACCTGTTCAATGTCAGTGTTTTTTCTTTCTTCACACGTTTCCGAATTAGCACAGATTTCATAGTAGGTTGAATGGATGAACAAGTTGATAAGGTTTTATTTCTGAAGTATTAAAGTCAGCTTGGCTTTGACTCCCAAGTAAATTCTTTTAGGGAGTGACTCATTTAAAATGACTAATATTTCAAAAGCTATTTTTTTTTACAGTTGTTTCCAGTTTTGTAGTAGGCACCAGAAATTTGACAGAAGATACTAAGTTAAATCTTTTTAAAAATGGAAATTCATGTTTTTTTAATGTCTCAAATATATGTCTATGTAGGATATATGTCTCTTGTTTTAGAGGAAGTTAAGGAGTTTCTCTGCATAAGTAGATTGTGGATTTACTTTAGGAAACAGCTAGGTTAGGTTTTTGCCTTATGCTTTTAATGAAACAATAGGCACTATTAGGTTCTAACTACTCAAATCAGCATGTCCACACAATAAACGTGTAATGAAGCTGCAAGAATAGGGACTGGCATAAAAGCCCCAAGGTAAAGGTATTTTGAGGAATAAGGAATAACCTATGGCAAACAGAGCAGAATTAATAGAACCTATGAATTCTGGGAAAATTATGGGAGGCTTTCACTAATACCCTGACCTGTTTTATTTTCTTCACTGTTCAAGCTCTTATCTCAGTCAAGTTGATTAACCTCTCTGTGCTTTGATAGCCGCACCAATAAAATACTGGTCATAAAAACACTTAACTTGTTAGGTGGTGTTGAGAATTAAATGATTACACTTATATGTATATTTCTTAGCAGCATTCCTTACACAGTTACTTAGCTGTTATTAATCATCTATCTGATGGATATCCCTAGTGTTCAAAGGATTGTGAAGATAAAATGAAAACTTTTTTTTTTTTTTTTTAGTTGGAGTCTCACTCTGTTGCCCAGACTGGGCTCCAGCGATCCTTCCCCCTCAGCCTTCCAAGTAGCCAGAATTACAGGCAAGCGCTACCACGCCCGGCTGATTTTTGGATTTATTGTAGAGATGAGGTCTTGCTGTCCAGGCGGGTCTCGAACCCGCGGGCTCAGGCAATCCACTCACCTCAGCCTCCCAAAGGCACGGGATTACAGGCTGAGCCACCGAGCCCGGCTTGAAAACATTTTTATTTTTATTTTTTGAGTTGGAGTCTTACTCCGTCGCCCAGGCTGGAGTACAGTGGCACACTCATGGCCACTGCAGCATTGACCTGCTGGGCTCAGGTGATCCTTCTGCCTCAGCTTGCCAAGTAGCTGGAACTACAGGCACGCACCACCACACCTGACTAATTTTTTGACTTATTGTAGAGACGAGGTCTCACAAAGTTGCCCAGGCTAGTCTTGAACCCGCGGGCTCAGCAATCCTCTTACTTCGGCCTCTCAAAGTGATGGGATTATAGGTATGAGCCACTTTGCCTGGTCCATAGTTTTAAATGTCTTTTAGAAGTGTAGGTATATGGTTCACTCAAAATGCACATTTGTCTGTTAGTGATGAGATGGAGTATTACTCATTCCTGTGCAGGGACTGCAATGACTTCTTCAGAGCTATGCTATACATTAAAAGGGAAGGAGTTCAAGTAGTCAGTGTCAAGTCTATCACAACCATTGGAAAAACATCTCACTGGATGGATTCTATTGATGATGCGGCAGTTACGTGATCTTTTACATGTAATCACGATTAAGTCAGGCTATAATCTCACTTCAGTATTATGATTTTCTGTTTTGTTCTTCGAGTCAAAGTTTCAACCTGTCACCCAGGCTGGTGTGCAGTGGCATGTTCACGGCCGCTGCAGCCTCGACCTGCTGGGCTCAGGTGATCCTTCTGCCTCAGCCTTCCAAGTAGGTGGAAACACAGCTATGTGCCACTACTCCCTGCTAATTTTTTGATTTATTGTAGAGTTGAGGTCTCACCAAGTTGCCCAGGCTGGTCTCAAATCCTTGGACTCAGGCAATCCTCTCACCTCCGCCTCCTAAAGTGCTGAGATTACAGCTGTGAGCCACGGTGCCCGGCCAATATTGTGTTTTAATTGGAGAAATGCAGCATAGCGCAGAGGGCTGTGCAGTCAGAATTGGGTTCACATCTTGGTTTGTCATTTAGAGCTGTCTGACCTTGGGCTACTATGTTGATACACTGATTCCCAGGCCCATCAGATTATTGCAGTGATTTAATGAGAAAGTAAAAAGAGAGTCAGGGTGACACACACTCAGTGATAACATATGCATACCCTGGATATGACCCCAAGCAGGAGGCTGGAACCTGAGGAGGGGTCCTGGGGTGGCCAACTCCAGATGTCCCATTCCTCTTGGGCTCTATGCCTGGGTGTGCAGGCCATGAGGAGGCCGTGGGCGAAGTGTCTGCGGTGCCTGCTGACCACGTCATGCAGCTCTGCGTAGTGAATGCTCTTGCACATCTTTTCTGCAAGCAGTTCCCCCACGGGCTGGTTCAGACCAGATCAGGCACGCCTGAATCAATATGCGTAACCTATGGTTACCTTTAGTTTATTATAATACTAAAAATCCCACCCCTAAAGAGAATTCGCAGCCAGTGTGTGTATAGTACATGCGACATATGAATGAGTGTGATCTCACACTACACCCACGCACTAGAAACCCTGCCCTTTCCACGCTGACCCCCACACTCTGCCCTATGTAAAATGCTACGTAATCTATGTGCTTTTTACAATCGGGCAGTTTTTTCCTGTCCAGCCAACAGTTCCTGGACCACCTTCCCAGTATGTAAGTTCCCGAATAAAGCCCATGTCCTGATCGTTGTCTCCAGGTCATTTCTTCTACCTCTCAGACACAGTGCTCTCACTGTTTGGGGTCTGTGGGGTCTGGCACTACAGAGGGATATATGTGGTGCTCTAGATCATGATTATTTATTATTGAAATAATCTGCAATTCATGGCAGAGGTGGACTAGCAATTCACCAAACCTGTTTTTCTCCCACTGCCTCCACGGTTGGACTCCCCTGCAGGTATGTGAGACTGTTATTGAGTAGCTGGTGGGATGTGACTGAAGTGATGCGCTCCCCTGGCAGCACTCATCGGTGAAATCCTCCCTGTTCAAACCTCTCTTCGTTCCCTGTTCTGCCAGGTGAATAGAGAAGATTTTGAGGCCTAAGAGGAGGGTGGGATCATAAAATGAAAAGAGCCTGGGCCCCTAAAGCCTAGGAAGGCCCGCCCGGACTATTTAGGAGTTTATCAAGAGATAGTGAAAGGATATAACATGGAGCTAACATAGCCAAAGAGCAGGCATTTTAATATTGCTTAGCTTTGTCATGTTTCTCTGCAGTTCACTTTAATTTACACTCTAATCACTAGTCAAGGACAGACTGGTCTCTTATAGGTAGCTATTGATAATTGTTTTACAACCCCCTCCCCAGCTATTTTTGTACTAATTGGCTTTTCTATTTCAAATATTTGCCTCCACCAATAAGACCCAAATTAATCTAATCAACCCTCGTGACCTTCATGACAGACCTCATCACCATGGCAGCAATCACGTGACTAACCAACCATCCATCTCCCTGCCATCCATCACCTGACATCAGTACCTGTGCATACCTGCCCCTTTGTGATGACATGGAGCAGACCACCACCTGATCGCCTTAATGACCCACCTCCATCAAAGGGAAAGTGTAAAAGGCATTCAACTTCAAACAGCAGCTGCCATTGCCTTGCTAAGCTACGGTCTGGCCATGTGTTATTTGAGCTAAGGCCAGGCCAAGTTTTCCTATGCTTTGGCCCCCCTCCCCTACCTTGGGGAGATAACTCTCCTCTCTCTTCTCTCTCCTTAATTTACTTTCTAAATAAACTGTATTTTCGAACTTCTGTGCAATTCTTTGCATCTTTCTTGCTGTACCAGATGGCAGACCCCCTTGTCGGGTCTGACCTAACAGACAGTTTCTGTTTTTAAGTCACTGAGAATGAGAGTGTATTTGTTTAAATGTGGCACTGTAATGCTAAGGATGCCATTGGCAAATCCAAAGTATGGAAAAGGTTTTTTTTTTAAAGGAAAGAAATAAAAAGGAAGAAAAACAAATGGAGTGGGTAAGCAATGGAAAAGTGATCTTTCAATAAAAGGCAGTTAAAAAATATGAGTATCCTCAACTGTTCTGTTGACTTCTAGAATGACATTAGAAAAGTAACATTTCCTCACTGAATTCTAAATCAATCTAATGGTCTCAGTACTTACTTTACTTTTTTACTTTACTTAATAAATGCCATCCTCATTCCTTTGTCTACTGTGTTAGCCTTGTTTTTATTTTTGTGTTAAGAAACAAAGTCCCGCTCTGTTGCCCAGGCTGGAACAGGCAGCTTCAAACTCCTGGACTTGAGTGATCCTCCTGCTTGAGCCTCCCAAGTACCTGAGACTACAGACAAGCACCACCATACCTGGCTACTTTTAACATGTTTGTAGAGATGGGATCTTACTATATTGTCCAGGCTGGTCTTGAACTCCTGGCCTCAAGCAATCTTCCTGCCTCAGCCTCCCAAAGTGCTGGAATTTCAGACCTGGGCCACTGTACTCTACCCCAAACTTTGAAAAACAAAAAAATTTCAGCCCATACCTATTAAATCTATTCCTGCCTCCCAGGCTTTAGCTCTATGTTGTATGATACTTTAGTGACAGACTGGGGTTTTTGTATGCTAATTGATTAAAAATGAAAACAACAAGAAAAGCAAGCTGACTGTGAGGTCTCATGAAGCACTTAAGGAGGGCTCATTGGCTAGAGACAGTAGTAGTCATTGGTGATGAAATTGGGTAAGTCATGGACCCTCCCTAGGGAGGTCATGGTCTAGGGACAGAGTCAAACACTAAATGCAATTACAGTGTAGCACAATGAGGTTAGAACCAATAAAGGTGGGAAATTGTGTTCTGAGAATCTGAGCTGTGAGTACTAACTGTCCATGGAGAGTTCCCTAAAAAAACCTCATATTCATCTTACAAATTACTGATTTGTTTATCACCAGAGTGAGTTTTACGTTCCTAACTGCATTTTAAATTTCACAGTTAAATTTTTAGTTTCCTTATATTTTTACAACATAGGTCACTATATGATAGATATTATATGTCCGCACACCCTATTTAGGACACAAACAGACATTTTCTAAAATTTCCTTATTTTCCTGCTGTAATTCATTTTCAGATATATGAGAGGGGGGACTCCCAAAAAACCAGAATTGTCTTTTGGAGGGCAGGCCTCTTATAGTACACTCAGAATTTGTTCCTCTGGATCAAACGGTCAACCAGTTTTTATCTGGAAGTTTTGAGAATGTTATGTCATGATTTGTAAAAGAAACATCCTGAGTTGTGGCAAACAGGTGACTTGTTCTTCCACCTTGACAATGCACCTGCCCATGCCATACTGAATGTTCAGCAGTTTTTGACCAAAACCGGCACGACCCCTGTGTCCCACCCTTTTTATTTACTTAGTCTCACCCAGAGCGACTTTTTAAAAATTTCCCTGATGAAAAAAGTCCTCAAAGGGAAACATTTTGCTGATATGAAAGAGGTGAAACAAAAACAGCAGCATTAAAGGACATCAAAACTGATGAGTTCAGAAAATGTTTTGAGCTGTGGAAAAAGGGTCTCAGTAAGTGGATTGCATCAGATGGAGAGTACCTTGAAGGTAATTGAAATTTAAACACGAAGAGTAAATACACAAGCCGGGCTCGGTGGCTCAGCCTGTAATCCCGCGCCTTTGGGAGGCTGAGGTGAGTGAGTGGATTGCCTGAGCCCACGGGTTCGAGACCCGCCTGGGCAGCGAGACCTCATCTCTACAATAAATCCAAAAATCAGCCGGGCGTGGTAGTGCTTGCCTGTAATTCCGGCTACTTGGAAGGCTGAGGCGGAAGGATCGCCGGAGCCCAGCAGGTCGAGGCTGCGGTGGCCGGGAGCGGCCACTGCACTCCAGTCTGGGCGACAGAGTGAGACTCCAACTCAAAAAAAAAGAGTAAATACACAATATTTTATAAATTCAGTTTTGGTGTCTCCCCTCGTATGCTCTTCCTTAGAGTCTTCCGACAGTGATGTATTTCCTTGCTCCCCAGAATTTTTGGTAGTTCTTACGTTGTGGTGGGGATTGTTCTTCTGTAATACATCTACGAGAGAAATTTCTTCCAGTTTCAGAGTCGGCCAACCAGCATGAAATTTCTTCTGCCTCGCTTTCCTATCCTTTTGAGAACAGTACAGCTAAAGTCGTAGGAGGATGCAAATCTATACTCCCTTCCCCCAAGTCTGGATCCCAGGAGTTTACATTGATCACCTGTTGAGCAACCACCATGACAAGATTTTCCCTGACCCAATGGTTCGCTTGTCTGCAATGAGGGAGTTTATGTTGTCAAGATTCAGAGGCTCTCTGTGGCTCTTTTAAAAAATTCTATTTATTTAATTATTTATTTTTAATTGTAGAGATGAGGACTTGCCAAGTTGCCCAGGCTGGTCTCAAACCCATGGGCTCAGGCAGTCCTCTCACCTCGGCCTCCCAAAGTGCTGGGATTATAGGTGTGAGTCACTGCATCAGCCTCTCTGTGGCTCTTTAATCATTTATGATAAATGGGGAAACTACACACTTGCACACTGTTGGACTGCCAGCGTTGTTCCCATGCTGCCTCATCACCAGCTCTTTATCCTAGGGGTCAGTCGTTTTCAGTAGACCAGCCAACCCACCTGTCATGCCTTCTCTGGGATTTGTACATTCCGACTGATCAATAGTTTGTAGGCTTAAACTTTTTCCTGCCAACTTTGCTCTTCTTTTCCAAAGGATAAAGTATCCCTGGTAGTTTCTGGATTTGACCTCCTCTACACTGTAGTCAGTAGAAATTCCTCCCAGGCTCTTGCAAGTGGTTGACTCTTATTTTTCAAAAACTCATCATACTTTAATAGGAAGATGGGAAAGTTTATAGCAAGAATCTTACCTTGGCATCATTTAACATCTGAATCCTTAAATCTTTTTTATTTTTATTTTTTCTGAGTCATTCTGTTGCCTAGACTGGAGTGCAGTGGCATGATTCTGGCTCACTGCAACCTTGATATTTTGGGCTCAGGCAATCCTTCAGTCTCCCCAGTAGCTTGGAACTATAGGTATACTACCACACCCAGCTATTTTTTTATTTTTATTTTTTGTAGAGATAAGTTTTCACTATGTTGCCCAGGCTTGTCTTGTACTCCTGGCTCAAGCGGTTCTCCTGCTCCAGTCTCCCAAAGTGCTGGATTACAGGTGTGAGCCACCGTACTCAGCCTTTAACATCTTTTTTTAAAACAGCATCTCACTGTCACCCAGGTTGGTATGCAGCGGTTCAAGGATAGCAAACTGCAGTCTCAACCTCCTGGGCTCAAGGGATATTCCTGCCTTAGTCTCCTGAATAGCTGGGACTATAGGCAGGCACTTCCATGACTGGCTAATTTTTATTTATTTATTTTTTTTGAGACAAGTATCACTATGTTGCCCAGGTTGGTCTCGAACACGTGGCTTCAAATGATACTCCTGTCTTGGCCTTGCAGAGTGCTGCTGGGATTATAGGGGTGAGCCAGCTCGCCCAGCCTTAATCCTTAAATCTTTAGTCAATTATATTTTGAACTGTATTATACTTTTACATTTCGTAAGCAAAGGTAAAGACTTTAATTCAGAATTAAGTGTTAGGAATACTTTTCGGAAGTTACTGTTGAAATTAGTAGTACTGCTGAAATGTGTGCTGGCTTATGTACTTACAGAAATTCTGTCTGAATTCAGGAATCATTTTTACAGAGTTACTCATGCATTCGAAAAAAAGTAAAAGGCACAGGTATTGCCATGTCTATTCAATCAATGCAACTTGCCACCAAGTGACAGCACCTTGAGGCAAGCGAAGACGTAGGAGCTTACAGTTTCCAAAGTGCCATTATTTACGATTCAAAAGTGATCAGTTCACAATTTAAAAAGCCATCTTGGGATTAAAAGGTTTGAAAATTTGTCCCTTTCTCGCCTGTACTTCAGTCCTAAGTACTTAAGAGTAATCAAAGTGAACATTGGGAATTCATTACAGGCTTAAAATACAATAAGAATGCATTTATATCAGAAGAGAAAAATTGTCCCCTTCCCTGCCCCCCAGCAAAACAAACATCTGGAAAAGGAATCAAGTGCAACATGAATTTCTGGCGGTTTTCTTGGGATGTGACATAAAATTTGTCCTGGGCCTAAAAGCAGAATTTTTGTATTCTTGTTTCCGTGGTCCCTCCTCTGAAGCAATTGCTTTCAAGTTGAAACTTTTTTTTTTTTTTGAGTCAGAATCTCACTCTGTCTCCCAGGCTGGAGTGCAGTGGTACAATCACAGCTCACCACAGCCTCGACCTCCTGGGCTCAGGTGATGATCCTTCTTTTGCCTCAGCCTCCAGAGTAGCTGGGACTACAGACTCATGCTATCACGCCTGGCTAATTTTTAATTTTGTTTGTAGAGACGAAGTCTTGCTATGCTGCCCAGGCTTGTCTCAAACTTCTGAACTCAAGCAATGCTCTTGCCTCATCTTCCCAAAGTGCTGAGATTATAGGCATGAGCCTTCCCCCCTGGCCTTGCAACTAATTTTTTTTTTTTGGAATGGGAGTCTAATTTTTAAGAGCAGTCTCCACACTTTCTTAGCCATCCTCAAATCTTTCTTTCTTTCTTTTTTTTTTTTTGAGTTGGAGTCTCACTCCGTCGCCCAGGCTGGAGTGCATTGGCATGCTCACAGCCACCCCAGCGTTGACCTGTTGGGCTCAGGCGATCTTTCCACCTCAGCTTTCCAAGTTGGCAGAACTACAGGTGTACACCACCATGCCCGGCTAATTTTTGATTGATTGTAGAGACTAGGTCTTGCCAAATTGCCCAGGCTGGTCTCGAACCCGCGGACTCAGGCCATCCACTTGCCTTGGCCTCCCAAAGTGCTGGGATTACAGGCTGAGCCACTAAGCCCAGCCCAAATATTTCAGTATTTCTGTGACTTGATAAGAAATGTAAACCAAATTCATCCCACAGGAAATGAGATGGTTATTCTGGGCAAGTTAGATGTGTGTTTTTGACATGGTTAACTTTCACACAGTTAATGCCACACTTATTTGTTAAACATTGATTTTTCAGTCAGGCTAATACAGTCAGTAGGTTTTAGGCTTGGACAATTAAAAGCGAAATAAGTAAAAACCATAGGAACATTCTGATTGATAAGTAACCAGGGGACGAAAAGAACACATGTCTGTCAAAAGATCTGTCTAAGCAATTTACAAGATGAGGTCACCTTTCTTTTGTGACTTCCTTATCACATTAGTGGCACCTAGCAATAGTGTATGCATGCACGCGATATAAATAAGTTAAAATCTACCAAATAGGCAGCATCTGTAGATATGAGAGGGTAGGGGATGGCAACAATATGAAGGTCAAACTTTTGAAAGAACAATTAACCCTGAGCTGCTGACAGAGAAAGCTTAATTGTTTTATGACAGTAATTTGAGAGTCTGAGGTCAGGGAGAAGTGGCTATTGGACTTGACCTGAGAATAAAAGAAATACTAAATCCAGGGAAAGCACCTGAGACCTGCTGGAAGGAGACAGAATGAAGAGCACATTTCATGGTGAGGTCTTGGTTGTGACATTCTACTGGTCTTTTTTTTTCTTTTGATTTGGAGTCTCGCTCTGTCACCCAGGCTGGAGTGCAGTGGCACGCTCACGGTCACTTCAGCCTTGATTTGCTGGGCTCAGGCAATCCTTCCACCTCAGCCTTCCAAGTAGCTGGAGCTACAGGCAAGCACCAACACATCCGGCTAAATTTTTGATTTATTGTAGAGACGAGATCTCAACAAATTTCCTAGCTGGTCTCAAACCCCTGGGCTCAGGCAATTCTTTCTCCTCTGCCTCCCAATGTTCTGGGATTATAGGCATGAGGCACTATGACCATTCTTTGCTGAAATCTCTGAAGAGCCTTTCTAGAAGAACAATATCAGGAGCGGGGGGGTGGGGGGATGCTGGAATGTCAGTCAAATATTCAATGACACCATGGGTTATTGTTATACCTTTTGAAAAACAGAACACCATCAATGGATTTGGATTCTGGAAAGATCACATTCATTCTTTCATTCATTCTTGAACAGATGTTTATTAAATAACTATTTAAATCCCAGATATTACAAGTGTTGAGAATGGAAAGATGGAAGCAAAGAAAAACACTGCTGGGCTGAGTATGGTGGCTCATGCCAGTAATCCCAGCACTTTGAGAGGCCAAGGTGAGAGAATTGTCTGAGCCCAGGGACTCAAGACCAGCCTGAGTAACTTGGTGAGATCTCATCTCCACAATAAATCAGAAAATTAGCTGGATATGGTAGCATGTGCCTGTGATTCCGGCTACCTGGAAGGCTGATGTGGAAGGATCGCCTGAGCCCAGCAGGCCAAGGCTGTGGTAACTGTGATCCTGCCACTGTACTCCAGTCTGGGCAACAGAGTGAGATTCCTACTCAAAAAAAAAAAAAAAAAAAAGAAAGAAAGAAAGAAAAAGAAAAGAAAACCTGAGTATATTTTCATTATGTTCATTTTTTTGCAAAGGACCGTGGTATAGACTCGGTTAGGAATGAGATAAGATAGGAGTAAAAAGAAAAAGGAAAATAAGACCTGGATAATCTAATGATGTATAAATGGTGAAAACGAATGACATGTCTTTTTTGAAATATTTACTTGATACAGGGGTCAGAGTCAAGACATACATTTAAAAAGGACATTAAGCCGGGCTCGGTGGCTCAGCCTGTAATCCCGCGCCTTTGGGAGGCTGAGGTGAGTGGATTGCCTGAGCCCGCGGGTTTGAGACCCGCCTGGGCAACGAGTCCTCATCTCTACAATAAATCAAAAAAATCAGCCGGGTGTGGTAGCGCATGCCTGTAATTCTGGCTACTTGGAAGGCTGAGGTGGAAGTCTCGCCGGAGCCCAGCAGGTCAAGGCTGTGATGGCCGGGAGCGGCCACTGCACTCCAGTCTGGGCGACAGAGTGAGACTCCAACTCAAAAAAAAAAAAAAAAAAAAAAGGACGTTAAAATTCAAATATCGGCCAGGCTCAGTGGTTCAGCCTGTAATCCTGTGCCTTTGGGAGGCTGAGGTGAATGGATTGCCTGAGGTTGCAGGTTCGAGACCCGCCTGGGCAACTTGGCAAGACTTCATCTCTACAATAAATCAAAAAATCAGCTGGGCGTGGTAGCGCGTGCCTGTAGCTTCCAGCTGCTTGGAAGGCTGAGGGGGAAGGATCGCCAGAGCCCAGCAGGTCGAGGCTGCGGTGGTTGGAA
>NW_007253013.1:1193382-1213025 GCF_000164805.1 Carlito syrichta | reverse complement strand
GCCCAGGCGAGTCTCAAACCCGCAGGCTCAGGCAATCCACTCACCTCAGCCTCCCAAAGGCGTGGGATTACAGGCTGAGCCAACGAGCCCAGCTGCTGTTTTTTTTTTTTTTTTTTTTTTTTAGAGTAGGAGTCTCACTCTGTTGTGAAGGCTGGAGTGCAGTGATAAGCTCACAGCTACCACAGCCTCAGCCTCCTGGGTTCAAACAATCTTTCCACCTCAGCCTTTCAAGTAACTAGAACTACAGGCGTGTGTCACTATGCCCAGCTCATGTTTCACAAATTTTATTGTGGAGATGAGGTCTTGCCTAGTTGTCCTGGCTGGTCTCGAACCCCTGGGCTCAGACAATCCTCTGTCCTCATCCCAAAGTGTTGGGATTACAGGAATGAGCCTTGAACCCAGAAAAATCTAATATTAATATCAAAATTTAATCTCTTGCTACATATGTCATTTTTAGCATATATTTTTAAAATTACAGCTCAATAATAAGGGTTCTTTTTTTTTTTTGAGTTGAAGTCTCACTCTATTGCCTAGGCTGGCATGCTCATGGCCACCGTAGCCTCGGTCTGCTGGGCTCAGGCAATCCTGCCTCAGCCTTCCAAGTAGCTGGAACTACAGACATGCGCCACCATGCCCAGCCTATTGTTTGATTTATTGTAGAGATGAGGTCTTGCCAAGTTGCCCAGGCTAATCTCAAACCTGTGAGCTCAGGCAGTCCTCTCACCTCGGTCTCCCAAAGTGCTAGGATTATAGGCGTGAGCCACTGCATCCGGTCAATAATAAGAGTTTTAAAATTTCTTTCCCACCACGAAGCATATGCAATATGTTTTTTAAAAAACATTTTCTATTAATAATGAGGATTTTTTCCTCCACAGTCTCTTTGTCTTTCTTTCGTTCTTTCTTTCTTTTGAGATGGAGTCTCACTCTGTCGCCCAGACTGGAGTGCAGTGGCCGCTCTTGGCCACCGCAGCCTTGACCTGCTGGGCTCGGGCGATCCTTCTGCTTCAGCCTTCCAAGTAGCTGGAACTACAGGCGTGCGCTACCACGCTTGGCTAATTTTTTTTAAATTTATTGTAGAGATGAAGTCTCTAGTCTCTAGAGATGAAGCCAAGTTGCCCAGGCGGGTCTCGAACCCGCGGGCTCAGGCAATCCACTCACCTCAGCCTCCTAAAGGCGCGGGATTACAGACTGAGCCACCGAGCCCGGCTGCGTCTTTTTTTCTTTGTCTTAATAATTTAGCACCTAGCAGTTTCTTGAAGAAATTAAGTATTTATGTTTATTGAGTGAATGATGAATCAATGAGTATTGATTAGCTTTTTATAGAAAAGTCATATTTCTTGGTCAGACTTCAAGAAGATAGAGATTTGGGAACATTTTGAAGAAGAAAATATAAACATGGCCTGTAGAAGAGTCAGTCAATTTTTTCCAAGATACTGTCTTTCTTTGTTGTTCTTTTTTTGATTCAGTTCAGAGTCTTATTCTGTTACCCAGTCTGGAATACAGTGGCAAGATCACAGTTCACTGCTACCTCAACCTACTGGGCTCAGGTAATCTTTCCACCTCAGCCTCCCAAGAAGCTGGGACTACAGGCACGTGACACCACACTCAGCTAATTTTTTGATTTTTGTAGAGATGAGGTCTCACTATGTTGCCCAGGCCGATCTCAACTTCTGGGCTCAGGTGATCCTCCCACCTAGACCTCCCAAAGTGCTGAGATCACAGGCGTGATTCACCACACCCGACTCTTTCTTCTTCTTCTTCTTTTCCTTTTCTCTTTTTTTTTGAGTTGAAGTCTCACTCTGTCGCCCAGACTGGAGTGCAGTGGCCGCTCCCGGCCATCGCAGCCTCAACCTGCTGGGCTCCGGCGGTCCTTCCACCTCAGCCTTCCAAGTAGCTGGACCTACAGGTGCGCGCTACCACGCCTGGCTAATTTTCTGATTTATTGTAGAGATGAGGTCTCGCCAAGTTACCCAGGCGGGTCTCGAACTCGCGGGCTTAGGTAATCCACTCACTTCAGCCTCCCATAGGTTCAGGATTACAGGCTGAGCCACTGAGCCCGGCTCTTTCTTCTTCTTAATAGATTTTCGGGTGCTGGGCCCCTGGTTACCTGGAAGAAAGACCACATTTTTCAGCCCCCGACCAACTAGGTGTGCCTTTAAAGAAGGGATGGCCAGCCGGGCTTGGTGGCTCAGCCTGTAATCCCGCGCCTTTGTGAGGCTGAGGTGAGTGGATTGCCTGAGCCCGCGGGTTCGAGACCCGCCTGGGCAGCGAGACCTCATCTCTGCAATAAATCAAAAAATCAGCCGGGCGTGGTAGTGCATGCCTGTAATTCCGACTACTTGGAAGGCTGAGGCGGAAGGATCGCCGGAGCCCAGCAGGTCGAGGCTGCGGTGGCCGGGAGCGGCCACTGCACTCCAGTCTGGGTGACAGTGAGACTCCAACTCAAAAAAAAAAAAAAAGGGATGGCCAAAAGGATGTAAGGAGACGTTTTGTGTGAGACATTTGGGGAGTGTCCTGAAAGGGAAGCCATGCACCCTGCTGTGTCCCTTCCCCTTCCTGCTGGCCAGAATGTGTACTCCATAAAGATCCTGGGTGGCCAACCTCTGGGCCCAGGCAGTGTAGAAAGAAAAGCAGAGGATCAGCCCAGCGCTGTGGCTCACGCATGTAATTTCAGTACTTTAAGACTGAGGGGGGAGTGTTGCTTGAGCCCAGGGGTTCAAGACAAGCCTGGGCAACACAGTATGACCTCATCTCTATAATAAATCAAAAAATTAGCCAGGCGTGGTGGCACGTGCTTGTAGTCCCAGCCTCCTAGCTACTTGAGAGGCTGAGGCGGAAGGATTGCCTGAGCCCAGGAGGTCGAGGCTGAGGTGAGCCATGATGGTGCCTGCCACTGCATTCCAGCCTAGGTGACAGAATGAGACCCTGACTCAAAAAAATAAAAAATAACATGAATGGAATCACAGTATGTAGTCTTTTGGGGTTGGCTTTTTTTTTTTTTTTTTTTTTGAGTTTGAGACTCTCTCTGTTGCCCACGCTTGAGTGCAGTGGCACGCTCACAGCCACCACAGCCTCCACCTGCTGGGCTCAGGTGGTCCTTCCACCTTAGACTTTCAAGTAGCTGGAGCCACAGGCTTGCGCCACCACACCCAGCAGATTTTTTGATTTATTGTAGAGATGAGATCTCACCATGTTGCTCAGGCTGGTCTCAACCTCCTGAACTCAGGCAATCCTCTCGCCTCGGACTCCCCAAAGGGCTGGGATTATAAGCGTGAGCCATCCCGCCCAGCGGATTGTCTTTTTTTACTCAGCACAGTCATCTGGAGATTCATCCAGGATGCTGCATATATCAGTAGTTGGCTCCTTTGTATTCTGAGTCACATTCCATGGTATGGATTTATCTCTATTTAACCATTCATAAGTTGAAGGACATCTGGGGTGTTCCATTTTAGGGCTATTACAAATACAGCTGCTACAAATATTTATGCACTGGTTTTTGTGTGTATGTAGGTTTGTCTCTTTGGGATAATTGTCCAAGGGTGCAATTGATGGACCATATGACAATTGGATATTTAGTTTTATAAGAATTTGCAAAACTGTTTTCCAGAGTGACTATATCATTTTACATTCTCATCAGTAATGTGAGTGATCCAGCTTCTCTGCCTCCTCACCAGCATTTTATGTTATCATTATTTTTTATTTTAGACAATCTGATAGTTGTTAGTGATAACTCATTGTGGGTTTAATTTGCATTTCCTGATGGTTAATGATGTCACACATCTTTTCATGTGCTTATTCACCACCTGCTACTCCTATTTGGTGAAATGTCTGTTTATGCCTTTTTGCCCATTTTGTAATTGGATCATTTTTTTACTGTTGTATTTCTTTATACATTCTAGATACTAAACCCTTGTCAGATGTGAAGTTTGCAAATATTTTCTTCCAGTCTCTTTTTATCATCTTCACAGGGTCTTCCACAAGTTTTCAAAATCTTTTATTTTGATGCGATCCAGTTCGCCAGTGCTTTCTTTTATGAACTGTGTTTTTGGAATCAAGTCTAAGAACTATTTGCCTGGCCTTAGACCCCAAGGTTTTTTCTCTTATGTGTTTTTTACATTTTATAGTTCTACATTTAAGCCCATGATTCATTTTGAATACATTGTTTTGGTAAGGTGTGAGGCTTAGATACAAGGCTCATATTTTTTTCTTGCTTATAGATAGATGTCCAATTGTTCCAGCACCATTTGTTGAAAAAGCTATCCTGCCTTCATGGAATTGTCTTTGCACCTTTGTCAAAAATTGGTGGGGCAAGCCAAGCATGGTGGCACCGCCTATAGTCCCAGCTATTCAGGAGGCTGAGGTGAGAGTATTACTTGAGCCTGGGAATTTGAGGCTGTAGTGGGCTGTGATCTCACCTATGAATAACCACTGTACTCCAGACTGGACAACATAGCAAGACCCTGTTGCTAAAAAAAGAAAATTCTGAATAGATACTGACTGAATAAAAAAATCAGTTTATTGATGAGGGTATATTGGTATGGGTCTATTTAGTTCGTTCTTTTTTATTACTGAGTAGTAGTATTCCATTGTATGGATATACAATATTGTCTTTATACATTCACCCATTGTTGAACATTGGTTGTTTATAGCTTTTGGCTGTTATAAACAAAACTGCTGTGAACATTCATGTCAGTTCTTGTGTAAATATAAACTAAGAGTGACATTGAGGGATTGTATGGTAACTATATGTCTAACTGCCAAACTGTTTTCCAAAATGATGGTACAGTTTTGCATTCTCACCAGCAACAAATGAGAGTTCCAGTTGTTCTACATCTTTGTCAACACTTACTATTGTCAGGCTCTTTAATTGTAGCTACTCTAATGAATATATAGCAGTATCTAATTGTGGTTTTAAGATGTGGTTTCCTAATGATATTGGGCATTTTTCTTTCTTTTTATTTTTTTACTATTTCTTTCTTTTTTTTTTTGAGTTAGAGTCTCACTCTGTTGCTCAGGCTGGAGTGCAGTGGCACACTTATGGCCACCACAGTCTAAACCTGCTGGGCTTAGGCAATCCCTCCGCCTCAGCCTTCCAAGTAGCTGGAACTACAGGCGCTCACTACCATGCCTGGCTAATTTTTTTGATTTATTGTAGAGATGAAGTCTCACCAAGTTGCCCAGGTGGGTCTCGAACCCCTGGATCAGGCAATCCTCTGGCCTCTGCCTCCCAAAGTGCTGGGATTACAGATGTGAGTCACCATACCTGGCAAAATAAATAAATAAATAAATAAATAAATAACATTTTTTTAAAAAGAAAAAAAAAAAAAAACAATACCAAATTATGATTTTGAGAGCATTTACCTCAAAGAAACCCTGAAGTGGTTTTTGGGCCCCAGGCAATCTTAGTTCTTTAAGAAAATAAAAGTTGTTCCTCATTAAAAAAAAGAAAGAGAGAGAGAGAATAACTCTCCTAATTTAGTAGGTGTGTATATTTGGATGCCCATGTACAGCACTAAATTATTTAAAGAAGGGAATATGACAGAGTAACTAAAAAACACAGTGCTTACTGTTCATCTTTTGGTGAATTAAAGTGAACACAGAATTTGGCGGTTCATGTTGCTAATCCAGTGTGAATGACTGAACTTCTCCAAGTCATTTTAGTGAATAACTCTTCTTACTAATTTTTCCGACCCTTCCCAAAGGTCACCATTCATTTCTCTCATTTTGAAAAGCCTCTCTGTGCCTTGCGGCAAGCCTCCTCAAGGAACAACCGGAAGTGTCCCATGTCTAGGAAGGTGCGGCCCCTGATAGCCATGGAGAGCCGGGCAGTCTCCCACTTAACTTGCTGTCATTCCATCAAATAGATACCTCAAGACCAGGGTCCCCATGGCTCACCAAGACCTACGAAGCCCGCCCGAGAGTTCAAGTTCATCACGTCGTGCAAGATGCTACAATCCTATTGAAACAGAGCCAGTTCCTCTTCTTTCATCACTGTAAGTCCACCTCTAAAGCACATCTCACTAAAATCTAGGAGAAGTCTGCAGGCATCAAGCTGTTCAGCAGGGACACGGGCTGCCTCACAGCGAACTCCAGCATTGGGAATTGTCAAACAAAAGTTGTATGGCCTCTGACAGTGATGACATGGAAGTCGCTCATTGGCTACGTTGTTTAAAATACCACATTAATTTCATTTATAGTTTAATTTGATTGCATTATAACTCTAAGGGGCGGTGTGGCATTGTGAACAGAGAATGGGTTTGGAGGTCACTTGCAACCTCTCTGACCTTCTGATGCTCAGTTTCTTCATCTATAAAATATGAGTTATGGCCTTTGGGAGGCTGAGGTGAGTGGATTGCCTGAGCCCGAGGGTTCGAGACCTGCCTGGGCAGCGAGACCTCATCTCTACAATAAATCAAAAAAATCAGCCGGGCGTGGTAGCGCGTGCCTGTAATTCCGGTTACTCGGAAGGCGGAGGCGGAAGGATCGCCGGAGCCCAGCAGGCTGAGGCTGTGGTGACCAGGAGCAGCCACTGCACTCCAGTCTGGGCGACAGAGTGAGACTCCAACTCAAAAAAAAAAAAAAAAAAAATATGAGTTATGACACCAGACATAATGTGAAAATTAGGAATAGGTAAATAAAGTGCCCTGGCTCTATGTTTGGCATACAGTAGAGGCTCAATAAACAATAACTATTATTCTCGGCCAGGTGACTCAAGCCTATAATCCCAGCACTTTGGGAGGCCGAGGCGGGAGGATTGCATGAGCCCAGGCATTTGAGACCAGCCTAAGCAACATAGTGAGACCTCGCCTCTGTAAGAAATAAAAAAAAATTATTAGCCGGGCATGGTGGTGTGCACCTGCAGTCTCAGCTACTTGTGAAGCTGAGGAGGGAGGATCTTCTGAGCCCAGGAGTTTGAGACTGCGGTAGCCATGATAGTACCACTGTATGGTCTCCAAATTCCATTTCGTTTAATTAGAAAAATATCAAAAAATTCCCAAGAATTAGTGTAGAGAATGAATACATTGGCATTTGTTAAAGTAACTCTGATATATATTTTTTTGAGTCAGAGTCTCACTCTGTTGCCCAGGCTAGAGTGCAGTGGCATGCACACGGCCACTCCAGCGTCAACCTGCTGGGCTCAGGTGATCCTTCCACCTCAGCTTTCCAAGTAGCCGAAACTACAGGCATGCGCTACCATGCCCGGCCAATTTTTTAATATATTGTAGAGATGAGGTCTCACCAAGATGCCCAGGCTAATCTTGAACCCCTGAGCTCAGGCAATCCTCTCGCCTCAACCTCCCAAAGTGCTAGGATTACAGACTTGAGCCACTGTGCCTGATGTAACTCTGATTTTTAATTAAAAGAGTGAAAATAAACGAACAGGTTGGTTTATTTCCTTGTAACTTTTTCTTATTTCATTTCTTTTTTTCACCTTTGAGCTCTTTAAAATTTTAATTTCCAAATAAATGAACAGGTTTGGATATTATCCTTGTACCTTTTTCTTATTTCATTTCTTTTTTTCACCTTTGAGCTCTTTAAAATTTTAATTTCCAAATTTGATTATTGTTTCAAAAATTAAAATTCCCTGCAACACAACCTCTTTATGGGTCCCTTTCCCCATTTTAATCTGGCTTCTACTTGGGCAAAAGCTCAAGGAAACAGATGATTCTTATTCCATGACCTAGAGGTCAAAGAATTCTAGTCATTCCAAACCTGTCGTCGAAGGCAAGAATTAAAAGAACAACAGTGCTCCTGCTTCTAAATCGTGCATGTGTGTTTAGCTCAATTCTAGTTTTTAAGTATGTTTCAAAGATTTCACATATTGAGAAAGTTCACAGAAATTTGGTATTAGTAGGGTATTGAGATAGTATTGTAAACGGTCTATAGTATGACTTTAAATAAGATCTATTTGAGAACGGATCTTGCTAACTAGATTGTGAGCTATTGGAATCAAAGGCAATTTTCTTCTTTGCATCACTCACGGCAAGTGAAGAATGTGGAATTCTCAGTGGAATCACAGAACCTGGACTTTACTATTCATGTGGTTCAACTGCTCATTGAAGGCATTCAGCGTTTCAAATAGCCCAGTGACAGGAGTTCCCTAACACCAGCAGCAACTATTTCTATTGTTGAATACTTCTGATTATTAAAAAATAAATAAGTAGAAGAAAAGACAGAAGAAAGAAAAGAAAAAAAACTACAATGTTGAACCAAAATCTGGCGGTTTGTATTCACATTTTATTTTTTTCCACATGATGATTGTTCAGGCTCTGAACACATCATGTATGTTTCCCTTTAGTCCTCTCATCTCTAAGTGAGAAGTTAAGGTGCTTTCCCTTGTTCTGGCGGGGTGGGGGATATCAGCATCACTGGGATGGGCACAGGGTCTTGGGAGAGTTTTTCAAACTGCAGGATGCTCTTGAACTGTGGAATCTGACATACTTTCGGGGTCAGGGAAAGAGAGCATCTGTTGCAGTTTCAGTTCTCCAGGAAACAGGTGCTGAGAAGGAGTTCGGAATAGAAAAGGTTTACCATGGAGTAAGACCCTTAAAGGAGAAAGGAGGCAGAATTGGGCAAGTGGAGCTGTCAGAAGGCGCTGAAAGTCCAGCACGGTAGCTTATGCCTAATAATCCCAGTATTTTGGGAGGCCAAGGCAGGAGGATTGCTTGAACCCAAGAGTTTGAGACAAATCTAGGCAACACAGCAAGACCTCGTCTCTACAAAAAAAATGAAAAAATTAGCCGGGTGTGGTGACACATGCCTGGAGTCCCAGCTACTTGGGAGGCTGAGGTGGAAGGATCATCTGAGCCTGGAGGTCAAGGCTGCAGTGGCGCTCCATGATCATGCCACTGCACTCCAGCCTGGGCGACAGAGTGAGACCTCGGCTCAAAAAAAACCAAAACAGAAACAAAAGAAGTACTGTAGATCTGCCTGCCTGCCAGCCCACGGGGAGCCCAACACAGAGACACCGTGCTAGAGGAGACTTGCACTGCGTGGAAATGGCTGGCCTTTGCCCCACCATCACACCGAGCCGTTGGCTGGGGATTCCTCCCCCAGAAGAGCATGATTTTGGCTGAAAAACTGAGCCAGGTCCTGAAGGAGCCATCAACTAGAGGCTGTTGGGCAAACACACTCTTTGTAACTGGGCAGCAAGTCATTTCTTTTTGTTGTTGTTGTTGAATAGGAGTCTCACTCCATCACCCTGGTTGAAGTGCAGTGGCACGCTCACGGCCACCACAGCCTCTGCCTGCTGGGCTCAGGCGATCCTTCTGCCTCAGCCTTCCAAGTAGCTGGAACTACAGGTGTGCGCCACTATGCCTGGCTCGTTTTTTGGTTTACTGTAGAGACGAGGTCTCGCCGTGTTGCCCAGGCTGGTCTCGAACCTGTGGGCTCAGGCAATCCTCTTGCCTTAGCCTCCTAAAGTGCTGGAATTACAGACCTGAGCCATTGCACACGGCTGTGAGTTGTTTCCTGACGAAGGCTCTGAACACTGCACACCTGTGTCTGTCCCAAGAAGGAGGAAAGGGAAGGTGATTGGCTGACATACAGAAAGACAGGTTAACATGAGGACTAGTACTGCCCCCAACAAATGCAGTTTGGTTGGGATATAACCTCTTCCCGCCAGCCCGAAGTTGCCTTTTACTGAAAGCAGCTCAATTATCTCTGCCACCAGTTGCCATGGCTTGTGCCCTCTGTGCTGCCTGACCAGCCATGCTCCCTAGCTGCAACTGACAGGGCTGGATGGATTGGCAGGCAAAGGCAGCCACACACAGGCTCCGTGTGAAGCCTGACCATGTTGACCAACTAACTTAGTACTTAGTGTCTGGAAGCTCCAAACAGTAAGCATGCAAAAACAAGTCAGAGGATGAGCTCAGGCTGTATCCTATATAACGCTGAGCGACTGTCCTCATTCACTCCTACTGCACTGAGCTTTCTGGACAGCAGCAGTGAGACTTAGTGAGGCAACATGTCCTTCACCACCTGACACATTCTTGCAGTAAACCCTGTCGTCATAGGTCATCTGGGCATGTCACTTCCTTGAAGTGAGTTTTCTTTGAATTCGAGAATGTCAATGTCGATTTTTTTTTTTTTTGAAAACGTGGATCAAAGATGAGTATTGACCATGAACCTCTAGGAACCGTTCCTTGGTTCTCAATTTGGGCAACAGAGTTTCACTCTGTCATCCAGGCTAGAGTGCAGTGGCACAATCATGGCTCACTGCAGCCTTGACCTCCTGGGTTCAGGCAATTCTTCCACCTTAGCCTCCTTAGTAGCTGGGACTACAGGCACATGCCACCATACTTGGCTAATTTTTTGATATGTTGTAGAGATGTGGTCTCACTACGTTGCCCAGGCTGGTGTCAAACTCTTGGGCTCAAGCAAGCCTCCCTCATCAGCCTCCCAAAGTGCTAGAATTACAAGCGTGAGCCATTGCTCCTGGCCTCGGTTTGGGCAACTTTTGTAAATCTTGAACGTGTACAACTTGCCTCTGTACCTCCATGCTATTTTTTCCACAGCAGAAGCCGTCACAGCTCTAATTTTTGAATGTCAGGTTGATCTTTCTGCTGCACTTTTCATGGAATCCCCCAAAACTGTTAGGCTAGCCCAAAGGAGCCTGAAGTGATTGTTTTCTACATAATATTTTTCTGCATCATTTTGCTACTTTGGACTCAGTTCCAAAAGCATGGAGTGATTTGTGAAGTGAATTTCTTCCTTTGCGTAAAGCAGTCCTACTGTGTGTTCTTTCACTCATTCGTTTGTTCATCCAATTTCGTTTCCCCATTCCTATTGTATGTATCCTACTCAACAGAGTTCAACTGCAGTAAGAGGGCAGGACCTTTGTGAGTCTGCCTTGCTGTTTTTTTATTTTTTTTTGAGTTGGAGTCTCACTCTGTCGCCCAGAATAGAGTGCAGTGGCCGCTCACAGCCACCGCAGCCTGGACCTGCTGGGCTCCGGCGATCCTTCCGCCTCAGCCTTCCAAGTAGCTGGAACTACAGGAGCGCGCTACCACGCCCGGCTAATTTTTTTATTTATTGTAGAGATGAGGTCTCGCCAAGTTGCCCAGGCTGGTCTCGAACCCGCGGGCTCATGCAATCCACTCACCTCAGCCTCCCAAAGTGCTGGGATTACAGGCTGAGCCACTGAGCCCAGTTTGCCTTGCTGTTTACTGTTAATTATGGCTTTGTATCTTTGGCCATGCCACTCAGGAAGCCAGATATGATACTTGTATGCAGCTTGAATAGAATAAGGATAAGACAGGGTAATATAAAGGATAATTGTCTGCTTTGCAGAGGATTCTTTTTTTTTTCCTTTTTCTTCTGAGTTGGGTGTCTAACTATGTCACCCACGCTGGAGTACAGTGGTATGATTACAGCTCACTGCAGCCTCGCAGCCTAAAACTCCTGGGCTCAGGCAAGCCTTCTGCCTCAGCCTCCTGAGTAGCTGGGGCTACAGGCATGTGCCACCATGCCTGGCTAATTATTTGATCTTGATCTGGGTTGATCATGGCTATATTTATGTGCAAGAATTTGTAAAACCAAATAGCAAGATGTGCCCATAATTACTCTTAAAAACAGAAACAAGGATGGCACAGTGGCTCATGCCTGTAATTGCAGCACTTTGGGAGGTTAAGATGAGAGGATCACTTGAGCCTACCAGCTCAAGACCAGCCTGAGCAACATAGTGAGACCCCAACTGTATTTAAAGAGAGAGAGAGAGAGAGAGAGAGAGAGAGAAACAAACAACCAGGTCAAGTTTTATACAGGAGAACATCAAGGACTCAAATGAAATAAACTCAAAGAAATGAGCTAGAGTCCCACATTTACTGTAAGACTGCCATCCCCAACCTTTCTGGCATCAGGGACTGGTTTCGTGGAAGACAATTTTTCCAGGAAAGGGAGAGGGGGTAGGAACAGGGAGGATCATCAGGCATTGGATTCTCATAAGGAGCACGCAAACTAGATCCCTGGCATGCGTAATTCACAATCGGGTTCGTGCTCCTATGAGAATCTAATGCCACCACTGATCTGGCAGGAGACAGAACTCTGCTGTCCCGCTACTCACCTCCTGCTGTGTGACTTGTTCCTAATGGGTCACAGACTGCTACGGGTCCACAGCCCAGCGGTTGAGGAGCCTGCCATAAGGGACCAAAATTTCACCTAGTGCTCAAGTTGACCAAGTGAGAACACTAATTTGCCAGAGGCCAAGGCTGGCCCGGGAACCTGACCTCTAGAAAGTCATTCCCTAGGAATTCCATCAAGGGTCCTGTGGATTCCCCTGGTTTCCCTACTTCCTAGCACCTTTCTTCCTTTTCCTTTGTGTGCCTTTTTTTCCCTTTCTTTCTCTGCCCTAGGGGAAAATGGTTTTCTTCCTATATGTAAAAACAGGTATGTGTACATTCAGGAAAGAAAAGGAAACATTTTAAGTAGATGGCTAGAGCAGCTTATGAAATCATAGATTCAGTTTTTCTGCAAAAAGCTTTTTCAGCAGAAGTAATGGGGGGCGAGAAGAAGTGTGTGAGGCAGGAGAACAGGCTAATGGCTTAGTCACCCGGGTAACCACATTCTGGTGGAGAAAGTCATCACAGCACCTCAGGAGCAGAAGAAGGCGAAGCACGTGGTGTCTTCCTGTATTCAGTTCCCTGCTACTTGGGAGCGGCTGGGACTGGAGCAGATGGTCATATTCATTGGCACCTAACCTGCGTTCAAAGCAGAGTCACTGTGTATGGGGATCAAAAGCTGGGGAAAAACTGGTTTGGGCAGTGCCTGAAACTACACATGTCCTCTCAGCGGAGTGGTGTCCCCATCCCGAGCACTATGGATAGGCAAGGGTCTCTTTTCTGCTGTTGTGACCTGACTATGAGAACACCTAACCTTTTAAAAATTTTTATCATGGGTATCACAGGCAGGAACTATGTTGAACACTCTACATTCATTTTTTCATTTAATTCTTAGGACGCTCCTACAGGGTCTGTGTTATTACAGAGCTCCAAGGAAGCGGGAGGGGGGGCGGAGGGGTTTCAGAGGGGTTATAAGGTCACATGCTCAAGAGGTAAGATCATTCCACAGCAGCATAAGGAACAGACCAGGACTCCAGTTCTTCGGCCCCTCCTGCCTGTCTCTGGCTGCTGGGACAGAGGATTCCTTATGTGTTGTGAGGAAGTGCTGAGAATGCTCCTCATTTCTTCTCCTTCCAAATGATATGAGTCACTGGAGGAACAAGACTTCAAGATCTGAGGGTGGAAAATGTCAGATTTCCCCTATTGCAAATCTCCACCATAGCACCTGATGACCAAGCCTTTCCTAAACCCTTAACTATTTTATCTACTTCAATTCCAAAACATCAAACCTCCCTTTGAATCTGATTTTTACATACATATGCGACACACACACACACACACACACACACACACACACGATGACCCCTTCATGTCATGTGGATTCCTGTAATTCTACTGCCCTTGGTTCACATTTCTGAACTGCACTCACCAGGTGGCACTTCATTTATTCAGAACTTAGGTTAAGTCCCCTTTTTTTTTGTAGTGGCATGATTACAGCTACTGCAACCTTGACCTCCTGGGCTCAGGTGGTCCTTCAGCCTCAGCCCCCCAGCTAGGGACTATGGGTGCCACGACTGGCTAAATTTTCTTATTTTATGTATCTATTTTTATGTTTATATATTTTTTGAGTTGAAGTCTTACTCTTTCTTCCAGGCTGGAGTGCAGTGGCATGCTAACTGCCACCGCAGCCTCGACCTGCTGGTCTCAAGTGATCTTTTTGCCTCAGCCTTCCAAGTAGTTGGAACCACAGGCATGCACCCCCGGCTGATTTTTTGATTTATTGTAGAGACAAGGTCTCGTTAAGTTGTCCAAGCTGGTCTCGAACCCCTGAGCTCAGGTAATCCTCTTGCCTTGGCCTCCCAGAGTGCTGGGATTATAGGTGTGAGCCACCACGTCCGGCTAAATTTTTTAATTTTTTGTAGAGACGAGGTCTCACTGTACTGCCTAGACTGGTCTTGAACTCCTAGGCTCAAGCAATCCTCCTGCTTCAGCCTCCTAATGTGCTGTGGTTATAGGCACTGCTGGGATTCTAGGCATAAGGTTGAGCCCTCTTAAGTGAAGGGCAATGTGCAGGTATCAGGGATTTAGCTGTGACCAAGACACAGAAATCCCTGTGTTGTGGAGCTTGCATTCTAGCTGGGGAAACATTGGTGATTCAATAGTAAATTATAGGGCATGTCAGATGGTGAGGGCTATAGGGAGAAAAATGATTCAGGGAAGAAGGTAGGAAATGGGGAAGGGATGCCATCGATGGGATATTTTGTTTGTTTTGTTTTGAGTCAGAGTCTCACACTGTCGTCCTGGCTAGAGTGCAGTAGCTTGCTCATGGCCACTGCAGCCTTGACCTGCTGGGCTCAGGTGATCCTGCCGCCTCAGCCTTCCATGTAGCTGGAACCACAGGCACGCATCACTGCACCCTGCTAATTTTTTTATTTATTATAGAGATGAGGTATCGCCAAGTTGCCCAGGCTGGTCTCGAACCCATGGGCTCAGGCAATCCTCTCACCTCCGCCTCCCAAAGTGCTGGGATTACAGGCGCGAGCCATTTGAGATTATAGACCATTTTATTGTTTCTTGACTCATGTGTCTTCTCGAGTACACATACCAAGCCGGTCTTGATTTCTTGCACTAATCACATTTGAAACTGCCAGGTTCTGTGAGGCTCAATAAGGATTTGTTGATTGAACACAGGAGATGTTTCACTGAGCTCATTTGGTACAGAAGTAGCTTGTCTTTCACATCTTTTGACAAAAGAAGTGTTCATTGTACAACTAATAGCCCTTCCAAGAAGGAAGTTATTGTTTATTTTGTGGGTGGGTTCTCCACTCTCTATGGCTTTATCAGGGCCCAGCGTACGCTGGCAGTTTTGAACAGAGCTTCAGCAAAAGCCCACAGTGAACAAAAAATAGACAGATTGGTCAGAAATGAGGAAACATATTCCTTTTATGGAAGAGAGAGATGAGAATTGAGAAATTAGAAGGCAAGAAATAATGCCAGTGTCAGAAAAGGAGACAAGAAAAAGCAATGAAGGGAAACAAGGAAGACAGTAAGAGGAAAATGGAAAGAGAATAAACTGGTAGAAAAAACCCAAGCCAGGATAGGAGGAACCCACAAGTCCTCAAGTCTGATGAGATCAGAGACTTTGAAGGAGGACCCTGGAGCAGAAAGAAGAGGATGCATTTAATAGTGAACCCACACCAGGGAAGCTCAACGGGTTTCTATTTTCACTTTTATTTTTTAAGTTGGGTTCTCACTCTGTTGCCCAGGTTGGAGTGCAGTGGCACAATCATGGGTCACTGCAGCCTCAATCTCCTGGGCTCTGGTGATCCTTCCGCCTCAGACTCTTGAGTAGTTGGGACTATAGGTACGTGCCACCACACCTGGCTAATTTTAAAATTTTTTTGTAGAGAGTTCTTGCTATGTTTTCCAGGCTGGGTCTTGAACTCCCGGGCTCAAGCAATCCTCTAGCCTTGGCCTTCCAAAGTGCTGGGGTTATAGGCATGTTCCTATTTTTGACTGATTGTAACTATCCCTGAAAGTCTGTGGATATTCCATGTCTCCTCCCACTCTTGCAACTACATCACTTAATCTTCACAGTCCTTAACATTGGAAGGTTGCACTTCTGAAAGAAGCAACTCGGAGACAAAGTCCCTCGGTGACAGACAACACAGAAAGCACATGGACTCAAAGCAATGGGTTCCAAACAGTGTCAAAAACAAGTCCACTCTCATGAAAGTCATCTGTGGAAATGTAAAGAGGCAATGTGAGATGGTACTAGGTCTATAAGGAGAAGTTTGCTTACTCCACATCAAAATACCCCTCAAAAATAAAGAGTCAAAAGCCAGGGACGAGCTCTCATTCTAAAGACTACTTTGTGGTAACTTGAATTTATTGAGTGTCTCTCATACAGGGTTATGGGTTCTTGTCTATCTCTGGGTGTTGGCACCCACCACACCTGCTTTTTGACGCCTCATTATCCTGGGAGAAGGGGAGGTGAAGAGATGCCAAGTGCTTGTAACTCAGGTGGCTGCAAGTGGGTGGCAGTTGACAGCCAGGTGGAGGACGCTGGGGCTCCATACTGCTCACTCTAAAATGCCAAGAGAGCCTGGTATGATGGCTCACACCTGTAATCCCAGCACTTTAGGAGGCTAAGGCAGGAAAATTGTTTGAGCCAGGAGTTCAAGACCATCCTGAACAACATAACGAGACCTCATCTTTACAAAAAATAAAAAAAATTAACCAGGCATGTGGGTGCTTGCTTGTGGTCCCAGCTACTTGGGAGGCTGCTGTAGATAGAAGGATCCCTTGAGCCCAGGTCAAGGCTGTGATGAGTTGGGACCGGGGCACGGCATTCTAACCTGTGTGACAGAGGCCCTGTCTCAAAAAAAAAAAAAGTGGAAAAAAAATGCCACAGGCTCCTATTCCTGGAAGTACTTCTGTCCTCTCCTTCAGACATTGTGTCTAAACCTGACACCCCTAGGAAGCGCCTCACTGCCTCTCAGAACCATCGCCATCTGGGAGGGGCGGGACTCGCATTTACTGTCTACTGTGAGTTTATGCCAGTGAAACCAGGTATTTTCTTTCTTTCCTTCTCACAAAAGCTCTAGGAGAAAATGGAGACACAAAGCTGTCAAGTCACTTACTCTGGGCATCACTGCTAATCATCGTTGAAGTCGGCATTTGAACTAGCCCTGACCTTTTGTCTGTATGCCTTGCCTCTCACTGCACCATCTGCTGGGTGGTGTCCACATGGGGAAACTGCAGAGCATCAAGACGGGGAAGACCTGAGGACCTGGCAGGGAGACTTTTAAGATTGTTTCCTCCATTTTTTTCCTGAAGATTTCTTCCCGAAATTAAAGCAAAACACAGGAAATGTTTTGTGTTGGATTTTTAAAATAATAAATACAATCTAAAATAAGATATCCCTAAAGTTTTTTTAGCTGTATCTTCAACAGAATGAAAATTCAAATGTTATTATAAGATCCAGGTTGGACATGGTGGCTCACACTTGTAATCCCAGCACTTTGGGAAGCCAAGTCAGGAGGATTGCTTGAGTTCAGGAGTTTGAGACCAGCATGGGCAGCATAGCAAGATTCTGTCTCTACAAAAATTAGCCAGGCATGGTGGCGTGCCTCTGTAGTTTAAGCTACTCAGGAGGCTGAGGTGGGAGGATTGCTTAAGCCCAGGAGTTCGAGATTGCAACGCGGTTTGATTGCATCACTGCACCCCAGCCTGGGTGACAGACAAAGTGACAGCCTGTTTCTTAAAGAAAACAATTTAAAAATATAAAAAATCCTTACAGAGAATAATATTCTACACCCATTTGTTTATCTCTTCCAAGTGTACTTGATCCAGAACTCTTACTGCTGTTTCTTTGTTTTTTTCTTTTTTAAAGCAGCAATGCAAGGAGCATCTAATCATTAGCCTCAAGAAATCAAATATTGGAAGCTATAAAATAGAAAACATTCCCAGCTTCATTGCTGATCCAGGGGTGGGAAGGGAGTAATGATTGGAGCCATCTATATTCTCTGGAACACTTACAATCAACAACTAAAAATGCATCCTGGCAGGAAGTGTTTTAATTATAGTATATGTCCTGTAGACATGCTCTGAGAAGTCTCTCTCAGAAATAAAGTATGAGTAGGGAATGGATTTTGCTCAAGTAGCCATCTGTGAGTGTTAGCGTTCAAATACTTCCAGATTAATGGACAGAGCGGTCATGGTTTAAATGATGCAAACATCCCAATGGATTTTTGGTTAGCTTGTTTCACAGAGAGTCGAAGACAATAGAAAGATGGCAGGTATCAGTCATCAATGTGGGAAGCTCCACACAAGACAGGGAGAGGTGACTCTGGTTTGCTGACTACAAAGGAAGCAGGGATGCATAAGTACAGTCAATTACCGATCACCACAACGAGAAGCCTTTTTCTCTTTTCATGGCCTAGACTTGCTTCCTTGTGACATCATGAAACTGAGTGCTCTCCAGAACTGCAGGAGGTTCACGGAAGGAATAAAGAGTAGAAAAAGCTATTCACAGGAGGGCTGCTGTCTTAAAAAAAGAAAAAAAAGAAAAAAAGAACACATAAGGTATAAACGACGTAATTTAAAACTCTGCATTATTGATTATGATCCTAGCCTTCGGATTTTCTAAAGAATGAAGCAGTCATTTAAGAAAAGAGGAACGGGTGACCATCTTTAGTGCCTTTACTTTAAGGATCACTGTTCCTGGTAAAGGTGTTATCTGCAAGGGACCCCAAAAGCCAGTTTTATGCCACACCTCAAAGGGAAAGGGGAGTATTGGGCTGGGACCTCAAGTTGATGTTTTGGTGAAGTTAAACACGCAAGATGCCTGATGGGATTAAAGCAAAATGATCTTCATACAACATTGGCTTGAATCCTATAGTACGCCCCACCAGTTGTCACGTATTATGAATTTGCTTTTTATTTATTCATCATTCATTCATTTATTATTTGATTTTAGAATTGTGGGGTACAAGTGAGGATTTTCTACATAAGTAGATTGCATGCAAGTGAAGTTTGGGCTTCTGGCTGGCCCTCTCTCCCCCGACAGAGGCTCCAGGTACCCAGTATGTTTCCAGGAGTCTTCCTCCCTCCTCTCTCCCTTCCCTAGCAGTGTCCATCGTCCACCGATCCCACTCTTATGCTCATAACCAATGATCAGAGCTCGCTTATGAGTGAGAACATGCAGTAATGAATTAACTTTTAAATAAGTTCTGCAATTATACCGCATGGTATTTGTGTATGTGTAGACACGAAGAGTTTTCACTTGTTAAAGCTACACATTTAAAAAATAACAAAAAATTTTTACCCTTTTATGGATAGTCATCACTAAAAGAAAATTAGACCTGGACCTCAAAGAACAGAAGAGGCTTTTAGCCTTTTCTAACTTCACCTTGTCTTAAAAAACCAAGCGCCGTTGCCGGTTATCCGTCAAGCAGTGACCTTGAAAAATACAACTTTATTTTTAAAGACTTCTTGGAAGGGATGGAAAGGAGTGAATTAAAATACTTATTAAGAAGCAGGAAGCAGAGTGCTGGAAGACTCTTGGATGCAAAGGCATGAGCACACGTCATGATGCTCTTGGGTTTGCTGGAATTACAAAGCACACTTGACCAGAATGAAGGGGAGGTAGTTAAGCTTTGTAGAACATGAAAAGACTTCCAGACATTGTGTCCACATGTGTGGTCTGGGATCCTGCAAAGCACATCCCTTCCTCCCCAAGATGGATGGAAGGTCCTTGGCACGGCTCGTTCCCCAACCCCTTCGTGGCCACCCCCCGAAATACATGTAGCAATCTGTCTCTGTCTGTCCATACTCATGAGGAAGGATGAAACAATGTGGCCTTTAGAAAGTAAAGACATATGTCCCCAAAGAAATTCTCAGCATTTCAAGGTCCTCTGAGATAGTGATAATGAAAAAAGAGATACAGGGATCTTTCTGGAATAGTTCAGAAAAGTGAGGGATATGAGAAAGTTACTCATGTGTGTAGGCTTCCTTCCTTCCTTCCTTCCTTCCTTCCTTCCTTCCTTCCTTCCTTCCTTCCTTCCTTCGTCCCTCCCTCCC
>NW_007253013.1:1190078-1193362 GCF_000164805.1 Carlito syrichta | reverse complement strand
TCCTCTTCTCCTCTCCTCCCCTCCCCTCCTTCTTCTTTCTCAGTGTGTTTCTGAAAATGAATGGATACTTCTTTTTTTTCCTTCTTAATTTTTTTAAAAACATGGTTCTTAGTCGGTGTGCATAGATGGATACTTCTTGTGTCCCCGGGACACTTAAGAAATGTGCACACTTTTTAAAATGGTGTTGATGGATGGTTTATTCTTGACTTTGTTCCTCATAAACTGGCAAATCCTAAAAGATGCTATCAGAGACTTAGAACTCCAAGTGTTAAAAAGTGCAAACCACTGAGAACAAAAATCAGTCGGCAAATTTGTAATAAACAATGATGTACAGCTGGGTGCGGTGGCTCATGCCCGTAATCCTGGCACTTTGGGAGACGGAGGCGAGAGGATTGCCTGAGCTCAAGGGTTCGAGACCAACCTGAGCAACATGGCAAGACGTCGTCTCTACAATAAGTCAAAAAAAGATTAGCCAGGTGTGGCGGTGTATGCCTGAGGTTCAGCTACTTGGAAGGCTGAGGCGGAAGTATCACTTGAACCCAGCAGGTTGAGGCTGTAGTGGCCATGAGCGTGCCACTGCACTCCAGCCTGGGTGACAGAGTGAGACTCCCACTCAAAAACAAACAAACAAAAAGATTAACTTTAAAGGAATGAAATTGCACACATGATCATTCATATTCTTAAATAGGTTACTTTGACTTGTAGAGTATTCGAATTAAACACTGACTTTAGCTAATAAATGTTTTTAGGAAAATTGTCCTCTCCACTCTAAGGAGGGCTACGCAATTTTATTTCTGTAAAAGCAGATGAACTCCCTTTCTCATGATTCTTTATGCTGGCAAAGAGTTTCAACTTTAGTGATTTTGTAAAAACCTGGAACCTTAGGCAGAGGGGACACTCGAGTTCCTAACTCTCTCTTTTAGGCCTGGGGGGCTCTGCAGGACCCAGAGGGAGCTGTCTCTGATTTATTCCTCAACCACAGATGCATTCTGGGTGAAACGCCAAGTAAATATTTGTTGACGGGGTGTCCAAGCGCAAGTCATTCTTGAGGTTCTTTGGAGTGTGCTTGTTATTTATTAAGCGCCCACAATGGGTCAGTGAGTCAATGAATTTCAGAGCTGGAAGGGATTTTAGAGGTGACCTGATCCAACCTCTTCATTTTATAAACAAGGAAATGGAGATCTGGAGAGAAGGGCCCTGCCCAAGGTCAAACACATAGTTCTCAGAACTGGAAATGAAACTTGTGGCCCAGGGCTCCTTTTGCCTAGCACAGTTGCATTGTGCCTTATTAGACCCGATTACGGCTCACTAGAAATTTGTCATTTATACCAAATATTTGTAGTTTAAGGTATCTGCATAATTAGAATGATGGAGCTGGGGTCTTTGAATTCAGAAGAAAGCTGTGATAAGAAAACAGAAATAAGCAGAAAAATTAACACTCTTAGCATATATATTGTTACATATTTTGTTTTTTATTTTTTGAGTCAGAGTCTCACTCGATTACCCAAGCTGGAATGCAGTGGCACGCTAAAAGCCACTGTAAACTTGACAGGATTGACTTGATCAGGTCATTCTTCTGCCTCAGCCTTCCAAGTAGCCAGAACTACAGATGTGCGCCACCATATCCAGCTAATTTTATTTATTTATTTATTTGAGTTGGAGGCTCTCTGTCACCCAGGCTGGAGTACAGTGGCATGCTCACAGTCACCGCACCCTCGACCTGCTGGGCTCAGGCGATCCTTCCACCTCAGGCTTCCAAGTGGTTGGAACTACAGGTACGTGCCACCTCGCCTGGCTAATTTTTTGATTTACTGTCGAGACAAGGTCTCGCCAAGTTGCCCAGGCTGATCTTGAACCCCTGGACTCAGGCAATCCTCTCGCCTAGCCTCCCAAAGTGCTGGGATTACAGGCCTGAGTCCCCCTGCCCGGCTACATATATATTTTAAAAGTTGATTTGCTTTATATTCTGCTTTGTTCTAATAAAGATGTTAAGCTTTAAAAGAGACAGACTGGGCACGGTGGCTCATGCCCTGTGAATGAGGAAAGTGTGAGCCATTAGACAATTCACAAGTCCCAGATCAAAACACACTGGCCCTGGAAAAGTACAACTCATTTTACTAATGAGGGCAGCAAGGACCTTCTCCTGTTTGTCCACATATACTCTGAAGTGAGGACCAACTGGAATCGGAATCACAGGTTTTCTAAAGATTTGGAATATTCCAGTTCAACTCCTTCTCCAAGAATTGCAACAGAGAGGCCCCTCGGGGTCACATCACCATCCTGGTGGAGGTGGAAGCCAAGAAAGCCCTTCCACATACAATAGGCCTCAGAAGGAGGTCGGATGCCTTGGGTATAAACACAGACATCCTTCTACCTGACTATGGAGTCCTCTTCCTCCACTTCCTCCTCTTCCAATGTCCGGCTCCTCCAAGGTGGTGCCCCTGCCCCCAGTGGTCAAGAAGACTTCCCAAGGAGTTTCCCAAAGCCCCAGCAGGGATGACCCCTAGGGCGAGGGCAGAAGCCAGCGCCAACCTCTAAGAAGGCTGTTTACCCTGACTGGCTGGCGGGATTGGTTAAGAAATGCAGAGATTATTTCCATGGGCAAAAGGCAGGGGACCTTTTAGAACTCTAAATACCCAGTATATCACCCAGGTGCGGTGGCTCACACCTGTAATCCCAGCACTTTGGGTAGCTGAGGTGAGAGGATTGCCTGAGCCCGCAGGTTCGAGACCAGCCTGGACAACATGGCAAGACCTCATCTCTACAATAAATTAAAAAATTAACCTGGAGTGGTGGCACACATCTGTAGTTCCTGCTACTTGGAAGGTGGCACACATCTGTAGTCCCTGTTACTTGGAAGGATCACCTGAGTCCAGCAGGTCAAGGCTGTGGTGGCCGTGAGTGTACCACTGCACTCCAGCCTGGGCAGCAGGGTGAGACTATGACTCCAAAAAAAAAAAAAGACCCAGTATATCACAGAGGGAGGTTCAAATGACCATTTGAGTTTGAGGAGGGAAGGGGAGAGGAAGGGGAGATTATTCTACTGTTCCTCTCTTGGGGAAAATACAAAAGAAAATGCCTGACATTAGAAAGGTTGAGGATAGGCCAGGCTCTGTGGCTCAGCCTGTAATCCCAGCACTTTGGGAGGCCGAGGTGAGTGGATTGCCTGAGCCCGCAGGTTCGAGATCCGCTTGGGCAACTTGGCGAGCCCTCATCTCTACAATAAATAAAAAAATTAGCCGGGCGTGGTAGCGCGTGCCTGTAGTTCCAGCTACTTGGAAGGC